>NC_142051.1:34517066-34787066 GCF_982192425.1 Myodes glareolus
TTCCTTATTAAATAATCAAATTAAATCTTCGTTTTAGCATGAGTGTTGGCTCTTTGTTCAGAACTGTACGCTCCCTGTATACCTATCACACGGCTGGATGCGCGCCCACTTAACAGCACAAAGGACAGGAAGGGGTAAATGGCTATATTTGCTTTTTATTAAGATGTAGCTGAGCTTTTTGGTGGATTGTTATCAGAAAGAACAGTTATCATTAATGATGCTAAAACAAAATCCTTATATTTAGCAGACATTGTCTAGGCTTTAAGTGGACTTTATGAAATAACCCAAGATAAAAACTTGGTCCATTTGACTACTTGGTATTTACTGATAGCTCATCCTGGCAGACCCATGATGATTTAATTTTGCTTGGAGAGACATTTTCAACAGGATTCATGGTGAAGTGCATTTGTGGTCAGTGTGACCAGTTGGTAAGAGTAATGTCCAGGGACTTTTGTGGGCATGCAAATTTTTCTGTGCATATTTACGATACTAAAGTCTATGGTTTTCAAATATATGGCTATACTTGAAACAGGTTTATACATTCTTCGTTGTTCATTAAAGGAACCTTACCACTGGGAGATGTAACTCAGTGGTGGAATGTTTCTGCGGTGTGAATAAGGTCCTAGGTTCAACCCCTGAGCTGCTAATATAAATGAATAATATCCGGCAACCATTGAGTTGCGTGTACATTGGAAAATATAAAACATCTTAGCTCATTCCCCTGGGACCAGGGCAGCCTGCTTCTATTTTACTTTACTTGAACAAGAATCTAAAGTTTGGCGGCTAAATTATTTTCATAAAATAACTCAGTCTCATTTATGCCTGCTATTTGAATTTTATAGTTAGCGCCTCTGATGCTGTGATAAAACTGACCAAAAATAACCTAGGGAGGAAGGAGTTTATGTTATTGTGTGATGGTTTACTCTTTTGGCATTTTTGGGGGGGACAACATCCAACACCCAAATAAATCACATGGAGGCTTATTCTTTGTTATGAATGCCCAACCTTCGCTTGGCAACCTTCGCTTGGTTGTTTCTTGTTGACTTTTCTTAATTTAAATTATCCTGACTACCTTTTTCCTCTGGGCTTTTATCTTTCTTACTTCTGCATATCTTACTTTCTCTCTTACTCTGCGACTGACTGTGTGACTGGGTGGCTGACCCCAGGCATCCTCTCTCCCCCTTTTCTTGCTCTTCCCTTTCCAAATTTCTCCTATTTATACTCTCTGTCTGCCAGCCCCACCTATCCTTGCTCCTGCCTCGCTATTGGCCGTTCAGCTCTTTATTAGGACCATCAGGTGTTTTAGACAGGCACAGTAACACCGCTTCACAGAGTTAAACAAATGCAGCATAAACAAAAGTCACACTCCTAAAAATAATATTCTCCAACAAGTTTATTTCGTCTTACCCTTCCAAGCGGTAGTCCATCATTGGGCATAGCCAAGGCAGAACCCTAAAGTCAGGGCCTGAAGCTGAGACCACGAAGGGGTGCTTCTTACCGCTTTGTTCTTCATGGCTTACTCACTTTATTCTCCTACAACCCAGAACAACCAGGTCAGGGTGGTACTGCCCACAGTGGGCTGGGGCTGGGCCCTCCCACATCAATCATCAAACAACACTGTGCCCCACAGACACGCCCACAGGCCAATCTGGTGGAGGCATTTCTTCAACCAAGGTTCCCTCTCCCTCTGTGACTAGTTTGTGTTAAATTGACAAAAAGGGAACCAGCACGCTGAAGCTCATGCTTTCTCTCTAACCGGTGACACCTGATGTCAGCCCGGTAGATACTCAGTAGACAAGTTAGCTATTAAAATGTGCCATTTAGGGAACTACAGGTTGGTTGTTACTTAGTATTTGAGAGGGTCTCAAGGGCATCTAACTCTTAGTCTCTCAGTCTTGTACTTAACTGTATCACTAGAAAACCAGTACCTGGGCTGCCTTCTCTTATGCAATGCATCTGAAGACCAGAAATGTAGCTTGGTGAATATTTCGGTATCTTATGCATAGCAGCATGGGAAAACCCCTTAATTTATCTGATAGTTCATATCAAGGCTCCTTTGATAATTTCCTGCTTGAACCAGGTCCAGAAAAGTTTAAGCTGGTACATATTGTCTTAGGGTTTCTATTGTAAGAACGAAACACCATAGCCAAAAGCAAGTTGAGGAAGAAAGGGTTTATTTGGTTTAGGCTTCACATTTTAGTCCATCATTGAAAGAATCCAGGACAGGAACTCAGATAGAACAGGAGTTCAACAGGGAAGCACTGTGGAACAATTCTTTTGCGTACTGTGAATATGTATTAGTCTCACTGGTTCAATAAAATCAACTGGCTAATAGCTAGGCAAGAAGAGGTTAAGCAGGAAAGTCAGACTGGGAGGATGCTGGGAAGAAGAATGGCCGAATCATGGAGTTACCAGCCAAACACAGAGGAGGCAGGTGATAAACATGCTGTGCTGAAAAATAGTACTGCCATGTAGTAGAGTGTAGATAAGAAATACAGGTTAATTTAAGTTGAAACAGCTAGTTAGTAACAAGCCTAAGCTATCAGATGATCATTTGTAATTAATAATAGTTCTCTGTGTGGTTATTTGGGAGTGGGCTGGTGGGACAAACCTGACTGATGGTCCTGATTAAAAACTCCACCTACAAACGGTATCCAAATGTCCAGCACTTACATCCACATAAGACCGAAGAAAGCTTATGAAATGATTCCAAACTTACAAAAACAGAGTCAAACATGTCTTCCTGATAACTGCCCTTTCTTTGGGAAGACTCAATACTAGCAGCAAACAGAGGTACAGCAATTTTAAGAGGCCCTACAGTCAAACACTTAAGTGAGGTTTATGAACAATGGGCAGGGCACAGTGGGCGGTGTGCTAATCAGTGGCAGCTTAGACCCAAATACTTCCCAGTGTTGGGGCATTACATGTGGCTCCCTGATACCTCCACCATGAGGCTAGGCTCTCAGGGAACTGAAGGGGAGGACCCAACATATCATGAGCTAAGCTGTACAGTGGTTTAAGTTTTGCTCACGTAGACAGAAAAGATTACAGATAAACAATAAAGACAGACCCAGATGAAAGAAACTTCTTAAAGGGTTAGTGTGTTTTAAAATGTACATAAGCTTGGGAGAGAAAAAAGAAAGAGTATAGACAGTTTTGGAAAAATAATAATTTAAAAACAATAAAGTACTTTAAAAAGGAATAAGGTAATATAAAAAGAAAAAAGCCCTATAAAGATGAAAAATTATATGGGTAGTCTGGACCTTGTATGTTATTGTATTGTTTTCAATTTTTTTGACTGCTGATGAATGAGCAATCACTGCTAAGACACATTGGATTGTGAAGGCTGCTGGATTAAACCAACCTATATATTTTAAAAATGCCTTGATTCAAAACAGAAGTCAAAAGATACGTTGCTTTGGGGAAGAGTTTATGCTTTTGTTCCCACAGAAAACAAAACGCTGTGGATTCATTTAAGGTTGAAGATGATCACATTTGATTGACAAAGACCCCTTGAAAATCCTGGCTACAGACATAAAGAAATAAACCTAGAAAAGCTACAAAGCACATAATGTATATTTTATCTGCTCAAACATAAAAAAAAAACCTTTGACTCACTTGTGTATAAAGTAAGTCTATACTTGTATTAATACAGATATGTATGCTACCTTTAAATGTTTTTGTATTTTCAGAACAAAGGGACTAGACACCAATAGAAACAAGTGGTTCAGGTGATCCACCATTTTGGAGCACCCTGTTGTAGTTTCCTCACAGTTTTGCATCCAGAACAGCTTCAAGGCTGCTGGCTGAGATGATCCAGCTTCATAGACCACTACAAATTCAAGAATTTAAAAGGACAAGGCTGTAGGCAGAAGTTTCTGTCCTGCCAACAGCTCCCAAATAAACACATGGAAGTTTATATTAATTATAAATGCTTGGTCTATAGCTCAGGCTTGTTACTAGCTAGCTGTTGTAATTTAACCCATATTTCTTATCTACCACTGCCACATGGCTTGTGGCTTGTTACCCCATTTTCTACCTGTCCCGATTCCTCTGCATCTCTGGCATCTCCTGCAACTCTGCCCTTCTTTATCCCAGCATCCTTAGTTTGGTTGTCTCTCCTGTACTTCCTGCCTGGTTCTCCGCCTGCCAGCTTTTAATTAACCCATGAGAGTAATGCATATTCACAGTGTACAGAAAGGTTATTCCTCAGCACAAGACATGGTGGCACTTATCTGTAATCTCAGCTACTAGGGAGGTTAGAGCTGGAGAATCACAGGTTCTACGTCAACCTAGGCAACTTCGTGAGACTCTGTCTCGAAATAAACAGTAGGGAAAACAGAAAGAAGGCTGGTGATATGGGTCAGTGGTAGGGTGCTTTCCTAGTTTATATGATGCCATATCTTCAATCCCCAGTACTCAATATAGTAAAGTAAGCTAGAGGTTGAACTGTCTTCTTCTTCTCCCTCTCTTCTTCCTCCTCTCCCCCCTCCATCTCTTTTTGAGATAAGGTTTCACTTTATAATCTTCTCTGGCTTTGCTACAAGCACCAAGTTGGCCTTGAACTCACAGAGGTCTGCACGCCTGTTTTGAGTGCTGGGATTAAAGGCCTGTGCAACTGTGCCCTGCTTAGAGTTATTTGCAAACTCATGAGACGTTATCCTTCTGTTAAAATTTTGATTCTTATTATATAATGGGAAAATACATACTTTTGTACATTGGAATTTTTCAGTTTCTTGTGAACTAAATCAAGATCTAGTTTTGTGATTATTTCATGTCTACTAAAAGAAGGAATCTGTTTTTTTTCTCTGTCCCTTTGTCACCTTATTTTCACATCTATGAAACTGGAAGAAACCAAACATCCAGCTTCTTTGACTTGTTATTTTTTTAATATTGCAAAAGTAAGGATCAAATTGAAAGACATAAAAATACTCAGGTCTTCTGCAAGAGCTGTCTGTGCTCTTAACAGCTAAGCCATTTCTTCCCCACCAACTCTTTTTTGTTTTGTTTTATATCATTTTGTTTCTCAAGATAGGGTTTCTCTGTGTAACATTCCTGACTGTACTGCAATTTGTAGACCAGGCTGGCCTCGAACTCACAGAGCTCCACCGGTCTTGATAAAGGATTCTTTTCGTATTCTCAATTTTTTTTGGGGGGGGAGGCAAGCTAGGTATGATGGAACACACCTTTAATCCCACACTTAGAAGGCAGAGACCGGTGGAGCTCTGTGAGCACAGACAGCTCTTGCAGAAGACCTGAGTTTGGGTCTAAGCACCCACGTCTGGTAGATTAAACTTCCTGTAACTCCAGGTCCAAGGGATCAAATGACCTCATCTGGCCCTGTATAAAGATCTGTTTTCATGCACACACACACACAGACACACACACACACACACACAGAGACACACAAAGACACACACACACACACACACACACACACACACACACACACACACACACACCCTACAATATAATAAAAGAATTAGCAGCTGGGCATTGGTGGCGCACGCCTTTAATCCCAGCCCGCAGGAGGCAGAGGAGGATCTCTGAGTTCGAAAGCAGCCTGGTCTACAAGAGCGAGTTCCAGGACAGCTAGGACTGTTACACAGAGAAACCCTGTCTCAAAAACGAAACAAAACAAAACAAAGCAGTTACATCCTTTTTGGTATATCATCCAATTAATTAAAAAAATGAATTGACGAGTTTATTAATCGCTTCATGTTAAAAAAGTAACGTGTGTGTTTGTGCAAGTGTCTGTTTTACTGGGCGTTGAACCCAAGGCTTAGTTGCTTGAGTAACTTTTGACCTGCCTGCTATGTGTAAGGCTCTCATGGAGAGTTTGTGTTAAGAGTCAACGATTCATTTACTTAGATAACTTCTTAGATCATTTAAAGTACTTTTTTTTTTTTTTTTAAGTCTGGAGAGGGTGTCTCTTTTACCCACACCAAACATGGCGGAGAAAGCTTTAAGCTGACTTCTTGGTCCCTCAACAAAGATGGCTCCCACACGCCCTGCCCTTGCCCTCAACAAAGATGGCTACAGTACTTCCTGTCTAGGGCTTTTGCCTGCAACAAAGATGGTGTTTATGGCACGGGTTCCCTAAGAGTTTGGATTCCGGTTGTAGTCTTTTTTTTTTTTTTTCTAAGATACGTGGTCGCAGACGTAAGTAACAGGAATCCATCTTCTCCCTAAATCCCTGCGCTGTGGCGACACCGCCCCTGCGCGGCTCTCTCGGCGCAGTTTGCTCTGGTCCCAGCAGGGCGAGGGTTTGGGTGGCGGGGCCGGGGGCCGGGAGCGGCATTCCCGATGAAGATCATTCCTCGGGTTCGTGTCCCCTGCACGTCGCTGGTGTGACACAAGGACGGCTTTCAGCAGCCGAGACAGGGAGACCTCAAAAGTTCCGCAGGGAAGCACGCTGCGGGCTATGGACACTCCCACCCCTCCCCCGCCCACCTGCCAGCTCAGGACTTTGCAGAGGCTGGTGGCAAGGTTGGGATCGGGTGTCCCCCGTCTGCACTCCCTCCGTGGGTGTCTGAAGCCCTACCCGCCACCCATGCTTGCCCTTTCCCCCCTCCCCATGACCTTCATTGCCATGCCACAACACACTAGCCACCTGCGCTCATTATACGTCCCGTCTGTACTGTGACCCAGGCTCTGGACTCTGACGGGTTTACTGTAAAAGGCACACAAATATTTTCTTGAAGGTGCTGTCCTGCGGAGGGAGGATTTGTCTGTAAGAAAGATCCATAAATCGTTCTTACCTCTAGATTGTCCTCTCTGCTCGCCCCCAGCCCCCCCATGCTGGTCAGGGTCTATAACTGTCCCTGGTCATTTTGGCAGCTCCTGTAGGATGGGTGCTGCCCTGATGGATGAAAGCAATATTACATTAAAATCCGCTATAATTAAATGCTGTTCTATAATTCTCAGGGATTGCATTTTGTGTGAGGTCTCAGATCTGTTTTCTGTCGGATCTCTTACTGAAAAAGTAATTGAAATAGGGCCCTACAATGTGGAAAGTAGAGATAGAAACAGATTCCTCATTAGTGTGGTTCATTATGCTCGGAAGTGTTTGAAGTTGACTTGACTTGGCTTAGCTGCCAAGGTAGAAAACACTGTGGCTTGACACTCTCTTAAGATGCGGAGATCTGACTGACCTTAAGGTGCTTATTAATGATGTTATAGCAACACTGTCTTGAGGGGGTCCATCAGCATTCCCATACCCTGAGTGCTGATTTTGTTTCTTTCCAGGGAGGAATGGATGCCAGAGACAAGCAGGTGCTCCGCTCACTGCGTTTGGAGCTGGGTGCTGAGGTTTTGGTGGAAGGGTTGGTTTTGCAGTACCTCTACCAGGAGGGGATTCTGACAGAAAACCATGTTCAAGAAATCAAGGCTCAAACCACAGGCCTCCGGAAAACAATGCTGTTGTTGGATATCCTGCCTTCCAGGGGCCCCAAGGCATTTGATACCTTCCTAGATTCTCTCCAGGAATTCCCCTGGGTGAGAGAGAAGCTGGAGAAGGCAAGAGATGAAGCCACGACTCAGCTGCCCGCTGCAGGTAGGCCTCAAAGAGATCAAAATGGCTCGGGAATTGTCGCAACTCTGCCCTTTGAATTGAGAATTGGGTGTTTTAGCGGGGCAAGGGTCAGTGGTTTATGAACACAGACAAGGACGTTGGATCGAAAGGGCATTGGGGTCACAATATGGAGGTGTTAGGAAACTCAAGGGAAGAGGGGAGAGGGAGCCAAGAGACTGAGAGGTTAAGGAGGGAGCCCAGAGGACAGCTGAGATACGCTTCCAGGGAAGCCTGGCAAGTCGCTCAGGAGGCATGTTCTCATGGGAGAGCCAGGTCAGTGTGAGCCCTTTGGCAACAGGAGCCGTTTGGAAAGTACAGATGGGAACGCAGGCTTTGGCCTACTGATAACTGAGGTGTGGGGTGCCAAGCTGCCAGCTGGAGAAGGTCAGATGATGGGGGAGACAGCCTCCAGGAAGGCACACCCTGCACCTGTCTCTTCAACCAGCCTCTGAGACCCAGGGGATTGTTAGTTAGTTAGTTAGTTAGTTTTTTAAAAAGGTTATTGGTTTAAAGTGGCCTTTGAAATTTCAGCTTTCTTCAGACACCTGGGGCATTTTGTTTGGCAAGGGCAGTCATTTGAGGGGGAGAATCTCATTTTGCTTTTCAAGGAGAATTGGAAATTGTGGTTTTAAAAGAAACAGTTTGGTGCTGTGTGCCTGTATATAACTCTTCCCTGTAAGCTGTCTAATGAATACTATTTTTACAAAGATCAGGGAACAGAGGCCTGACCTGGAAAGTCTATGTTTTTTTTTTTTTTTAACAGGTTGATAAAGTCAACTTTAGCCGTTTTCCAGAGTTAAGAATTCAACATATTCTGGCTTTTTGATACAGGACCACTTAAGTCAGTGGTCTTCAGAATTTATTGTTACTGTTTTTTAAAAAATGACTGTAACGGAGCACAGGTCTTTAGTCTCAGCTCCCAGTGGGCAGTGCCAGGCGGATCTCCGTGAGTTCGAGGCCAGCCTGGTCTACAGAGAGAATTCCAGGATAACCAGGGCTACATAGTGAGACATGACTGTAACTCTTTTAAAAACTTAAATGCTACCAGTAAATTCCTTTTATTAACTTTTGCACCACAGGTCTCGTATTTTGAATGGTTTGAGACCACATGTACTAAGTAATTATAACTAACGCTTTATTCATAAGTGACATGTATTTGGGTATCTGACTAGTATGGGACATCCAGTTAATTTAGAAAGACCCGGTAAACACTTAAGTGGAAAACCTAAAAATATCTGTATTTCTAACTTGTCCGAATTCCATGCCATTGCTGGCTTTTGAGGATCTCTAGAATTTTCAGCTTGGGTTGTCCTTAGAAAATGACGTATTCCATGTGCCTGAATACAACCAGGGTAAAATATCTCAGGTATTCCTACCACGTTGTTAAGAGCAGAATATATAACATGGAGCCGGGGAGTTGTCAAAAATGACTTGTGCTTTCTTGGTATTCGTTTAGAATACTGGTTCTCAACCTTCCTAATGCTGCGACCCTTCAATATAGTTCCTCATGTTGTGGTGACCGCCAACCATAAAAAACCATATTTCACTGCTACTTTGTAACTTCAATTTTGCTACTGTATGAGTTTTAACGTAAATATCTGATATTCAGGATAACTGATACGTGACCTCAAATGAGTCGCGACCCAGGGGTTGAGAACCACTGATGTAGCAGGCCTTCCTGGCTACATGCAGTTGGAAATGACGGAACAACCCCAAGCCTTTCACTCTCAACACATTTAGTTTAATTGTGTGTTTATTTTGGGTTATATAAACAGTTTTGTCATGGATTGTCCTAGAAATGTGGCCCTCGTTTTTGTTTCTTCAGATTTATTCAGAGAGCAAGAGAGAATTAATAAAAGTGAGAGAGAAGCTGAGGGGAAAGTGCTTCTTAAATATATTTATTTACTTTATGTGTGCGAGTGTTTTGCCCGTGTGTGTGGATGGGCCTGGCGTGAGCCTGCTGCCCACGGAGGGAAAAGGAGGGTGTGAGCCTGCTGCCCACGGAGGGAAGGGGAGGGGGCCAGATCCCTTGGAACTGGAGTTGTAGATGGTTGTGAGCTGCCATGTGGGTGGAAACCAGGTCCTCTGCAAGAGCAGCCCGTGCTTGGAGCTGCTGAGCCCTGTCTCTTTCTTCCCTGAAGAGTAGCTTTTAAAGGGGAAGTAAAATAAAACAGTGTGTGGTGAGAAAAAAAGTTGAGCATATCTGTATAGAAGTTCGGAAAAATAGATTTCCCGAGACTGTTAACTCTGGAGAGGTTAAGCGGAAAGCTGGATTGACTGTAGGACAAATGAGCACTGTGAATTGTTTGATTTTATATTAACACTGATAGTGAAAAAGATTCTGCTGTTGGGGGTTTGATCTGTAGAGTTCTCAGGGACAGTTACATAAACTCATGTTAAAATGTCACTGTGGTTAGATACTGACTCTTTTAAGTAACACTGAAGATTTAAGTCAGGCGTGGAGACTAACACTCCTCATACTGGCTTTAAGGAAAGTGACCCTCCTTTCATGGCTAGCTCTCTCTTTGCCGGGTGCTCGCAGATGTGTGAGCTCTCAGCTACTGCGGCAGTTTTGGCGTTGCCCTGCCTGCCTGTCTGCTGCCAGGCTCCTCGCCATGACGGTCATGGGCTCTAGCCCTCTATATGAGCAAGCCCCAATAAACTCCTTATTGGTAAGAAGAACAATTAACGCTGCAATTGCCTTTGGGAACCCGACATTCCTAATTCTTATGAATGCGCTGTGAGTTTGAGGTTCATCATTCATTCTCCTCCTCCTCCTCTTCCTCCTCCTCCTCCTCCTCCTCCTCCTCCTCTTCTCCTCCTTCTTCTTCTTTTTTGCAGTTTTCTAGCTCAGAAGAATCACTTTAAAAATCCATATTGATTATTGAAAATATATTATTATATTATGCCATAGGGCCCGGTGGTAAATGTGTATAGCTATAAGTTTTGTGTGTGTGTGTGTGTTTGGGACTGAGGATGGAATAAATATATTTTAAAGGAGCTGATACTTAATTGTTTTCTGTTACATTAAGTATTTTTAACTATTTAATTTCGTGAAACTATGATTTTAAAATTAAATTGAGGTTTAGTGAATTGGAAGCTTGTGTGGGTGTTGGTTTTTGGGGGGGTGGTGAATGGAGGGGGCTTAAAGCCACGGGTTAGCGCCAGAGCTGTTTGCCTTCTCACTTAATGTCTCTGGAAAGAAAGCAAACGCAGGCAGAGGCCTCTTTTCTGGGACCCGAGGGTTTTTCTCACGTGGTGTCAGAACAGCGTGAGCGGGCTTTACGGTGGCTCCCTTTTATTTTTGTAAACGCATCTTGGGCTGGGTGGTGTCAGTGCACTCACGCCTTCAATCCTAGCACCAGGGAGGCAGAGGCAGGTTGATCTTTGTGAGTTTGAGGCCAGCCCGGTCTAAAAAGCATGTTCCCAGGACAGCTAGAGCTACACAGAGAAACCCTGTCTCGAAAAACAAATAAACAAACAAAAAACCAAACCAAAACAAAAAGGTGTCTTGGATTCTGAGAACTAGATTCAAGGAAAATAGGGTGTTGTAACAGCGGCTGTTTCTTACTTTCCCTCCCGTTGGCTGTGATTGTTCTCATTGAACGGGTTTGGTGCCCTGCCCTTGGGAAGCCTGGAGAAGAGATGGGACGGACTGGCTTTCTCTTAGCCAAGCGTTGATCCTTCCCCAAGAATGACCTGACTTTATTTTTGCTTCAGTATTCGACTTTTTTCCTCTGGTAGTCTTGGCTTTCTCCTTTGTGTATTTCATTTCTGTGTTTCATTTCTACATTTTGAGCTGCATCAGGCATTTGTGTGTGTGTGTATTAATTATTTGTCTTTGTATATATGCTAAATGTAAGTTTTTAGAGAAAAACTGAGTTGTGTCTCATTCTCTACACCCCTAACTTCCACCCCTCAGCAAGTCCTCAAACATAAAAGAGCAAACAAAAGACTACCCGAAATCTTCTGATTGTATCTCAAAATTTTCTCAGGTCTCCCAATCTCTATTTTAAAAAAGCAAAACAACAACAAAAACAAAGTATAAAAGACCGAGACGTAAGAGGATAATTGGCTTGTGTTTCCTCACCCCACAAGTACTCTTACCTTTCAAAAGAATTCTGCCGATAAAATGGCTTAAGCCATCTTGGCACAGAAGAAGGAACACTTCGCAGGGCAGGGCGTTGTTACTGTGGCCAAGGTCACACACTAGACATTAGATCAGCAGGAACTCCTCTCTGGACTCTTGCTGGGTCACTTTAGGAGACAGGACAGCTCTGGGTGTGGCGAGGGCAGCCTGTGGCTGGTGGCCTGGCTTCCCCTCCTGGTGGGCCTGTCTACCCAGCAGCTCTCCCCAGTGCCTGAGCTAATCTGTCTGAAGCCCTGGCCTGGCTATCTGATGGGACTTAGTGTAAGCATGGTCTGTCTCGTTTGCCCCGGCCTGGCTGCGGGACTCTATCTGTGCCATGGTTCTCTCTTACACAGTCTTCCTGGGAGCTCCGCCTTTCCCCTCATCTTCCCTCCGGCTTGGGTTTTATTTTTTTCTCTCCTTCATCAACCAGAGTCCTGTTGTATTCTGGCCACTAGTAAGAGGGAGCCACAGCTCTGCCTCCTGCCTAGGTCCTCAGCCTGGTTCAGTGGCAGTCCCGAGGCTAGCCCGTGTTTCAGCCTCGCCTGACCTTCAGGGGGTCATCCCAGTGGGCGATATGTCCCGGGTTTCCTGACTGGCCTCACTGGTGCGGTACACTGGGTTAACTTGCCTATTTCCTCTCTGCCCAGAGGCGTCAGGCCCAGCCTGCCCCTTGTGAGCTGGCCTTGACTGACCCTGCCCAACACCGTCAGCCGCTCTCTTGCGAGATGCATTTTGATTCTTAGATATGCTCTGGGATGTATTTGACGTTAATTCAGCTCTTATGGCAGATGTCTTACTACACACCACCATGGGTTTATTTGGTTTCTGGCTTGGGGTTCTCCTTTGGCTCTTCCAGTCTTGCTGTGCTGCAAAGCCTGCCCCCCACCCCCCTTGTGATCATTGTGGTGCTGATCTCAGTTTCTCCAGCCTGGACTCTATATCCAGGCAGCGAGATTGTTCCGTTAAGCCCCAACATGCTTAGCATATAATTTCTTTCGCACTAAGGACCATGAATCTAGCGTGAAGGGTCTGCAGATAACGAAGGCTTTCCTTCCTTCAGCCTTTCACATGTGTTGTAGTGAGCGTCGATCATGTGTTAGCCATTAACACATGGGGACACAACACTAAATGAAACCGTGCACATGGAGCTCACTGTGTTCTCCTGGAGGGGAACCGAGGGTGTGGGCAGACGGTTAGCTCATGAAATCGCCGTGGCATGTGTGTGGTGGAGAGGTGGTCAGGGAAAGCCTCGACAAGCCTCTCTGATGTGCCGACCTCACTTCTGGGACAGCGCAGATGGAGTGCAGCTACGGGGAGAGACTTGCCTCCAGGAATAAATTACACGCTGCACCAGCACAGGCTCTGGCTCTCAGTTACTGCCCGTTGTGCAGTAGACTTTGTAGGGTTCATTTGTGTCTTGGTTTGGTTGGGTTTTTCAAGAGATAGGGTTTCTCTGTGTAGCCCTGAGTGTCCTGAAACTCACTCTGTAGACCAGGCTGGCCTCAAACTCACAGAGATCCCTCCTGCCTCTGCCTTCCGAGGGCTGGGATTAAAGGCATGCCCCACCACCGCCCGGCTGTATGGTTCTTAAGATGCATTTCGATCATTTGGGATGTGGGATTAAGTAATAGCGGAGCCCATAATGAGAAGCCACTTCCCGTTTACTTCTGTAACAGTCCAGGTAAGGATAGAGAGTCTATGCATAAATCATTGCAGGCAATAAAATTCTAACAGTGTTTAGTTGCTGCCCCCCCCCCCCCAGTGTGTTTTCCTGCTGGTAGAGAGTGGCAGAAACACGGAAGATTCACTACCACTGTTGGGTTGTTTAGAAAAGGAAGGGTCTGTGTAGCTCAGATGGCAGACACTGCACACAGTAGCTTTTGGTCTAGGCATTGTCATAGGCTTGTTCGATTTCTACCTTGGGGTCCTTCTCATGGGCCCCTGCAATTATACCACCCAGATGAACATGCCACGTTTCCGTGTTTGTTGTCTTCCCAGTGAGTTCTCTCTGGGCATTTGACCGTGACTGACTAGTGTATGCCATGGCGAGATGGCAGGACCTGGCTAAGTTTATCGGTTGGCACTATGAAGTTTGTAACTTTTTATCTAAATACGGTGTTTGCTATTGTGAGGCTCAGCAGGCTGCAGCCGTATCCTGGTATTTGGGAGCTGGGAGGGAGCCGCCCTTCATTTTCCTTTTCTCTGTGAAAACGGAGGCCTGGGAGATTAAGTCAGCTCGCGCATCATCACACAGCTAGTCGGTGTAATTTATTACCGAGACTGGAAGCCTAGCCTAGTCTTGATTTAGGACTCTTCCTGCCTCACAATTCTGCTTCCCCACTGGGTCTGCAATGGAACTGTATGATGCTGTGGTGTTAATAACGGAAAGAGGCTTTTAAACTTCCGTACTAATGCATTTTTGTTGTTGTTGTTGTTAAGAGTTAAAAACGTCAAGATCTGCAAGTGCAGTGGGTTGAGAGCGCCTTAAAATACCTTGTTTTTATGAACGCTGGTTTGAGTCATCTACGCGGAGTCATGCCATTCAGGGCTGTGTCTTATCAGCGGCTTCTCCTAGCATTTGCAGGGCGGACATAAGTAGAAGCAGACGACTTTTATGAGTCTTTATGGGACTGACGAAATAACGCATCTGCTGGCAGCTAATTGCCACTCTTTCTAGGAACGGCGAGCCATGTGACAGGTCCTGCCCCAGCAGGGATGGCTCCAATTCACTTCAAAATGCATTTAATGCTCTTTTCTGCTGAGAAAGTCTGACCGTGCCTCTCTCCCTCCCTCCCATAGTTACAGGGATTATTTGGCTGCCCTCAGTCTCCAGATCCCCTTCGAATGGTTAACCTGGCTTGTGTTGGAATTACCTGGGGGAATTTTTTTATTTTTATTTTTATTTATTTATTTTTTTAAATAAGAGTCCTGATGTGGGGCTCCTGCCCCAGGCCAAACCATTACAAACTTTCTGGAGGTAGAATCCAGACAGTGACATTAGACGCGTGCCCACTGACAGGCAAACCCAGACACAGATGGCTTACCAGCTTATTTTAAAGTAGAGAGAACCTTGAGATCTGGCCAGCTGGTTAGGTAGGCGGCTCGTTTCTTACTATTGCCCCCCAAATGTGGGCGCCCCAGAACTATGAACTGTTCTTGTTTTCAATGGGGAGACGCGGCAAGGTGGTAGAAACAGATGACAGAGAGGGACATAAGTGCCCAGATGCTCTCGGTCCTTGAATTTCTTGAACACTTGCTGAAGACTTTTCCAGAATGTCAGACCCCAGGCAAGCGCGTCTCCACTGCTGCCATTCAAATGTTGGGGACATACACGCTAGATGCGCCTAAGATCAAAATTGGAGGGATTTTGCGTTAGCTGCAGAAGTCGGATTTGGGGCAGAACTTTTGTTCTTTATTCACTCCGTGTGGCACTTGCAATACCCTCCCCTCCGTCTCTGTGCTCCGCAGATGAAGCTCTCACCGTGAGGAATGAGTAGCTGCTGCTCTCAGATGCAAAGTGAGCCAAGGTGGCTCCAGGGTGGAAGGGAGGGGGAGACAGTAGTCACTGGGGAGAGCAGGCCTGGCTCGCCCGTCCTGTGCCCCTGTCCGCCTGTCCGCCTCTTGGGTAGCAGGCTGTGTACCTCTGATTTTCTTTGTCATTAAAAATGAGTTTGGGGGCTGGCGAGATGGCTCAGGGCTGAAGAGTATTTGCTGCTCCTTCAGAGAGCCTGAGTTTGTTCCCAACACCTATGTCTGGTGGCTCACAACCACCGGTAACTTGAAGCTTTAGGGGGCCCAGCACCCTCCTCTGGCCTTCATGGGCACTCACAGGCACATGTGCATACACACACACACACACACACACACACACACACACACACACACACACAGAGCCAATGCCTGTCCGGGATGCAGGAGATCGTGAGTTTGATCCCTAGCTCTATGTAAACCGGGTCAAGTGGGGGTGCCTGTATTTCTAGTGCTGGAGAGGTGGAGACAGAGGGGCCAGAAGCCAAAGGTCATCTTCAGCTGCACAGCGAGCTCTAGGCCTGAGCTCTATGGAGACCTTTATAACGTGGGTGAGACCGTGTAAATACCGGGATGTTTAATAACTCACTTAAGGCTACACAGGTGTGTGGAGCCAAATTGTAAAGCCTAGGTGTTTTGACTTCAAAGCCTGCTAACTTATGCTCTATCTAAACACCGTATCAGAGTAGCCATTTCCCTTCCCGTGTCTGGACCACCCAAGTGTATTCCAACACTCTTGGCCTTGCGTAGTCTTTGCTCTGGCCAGACACAGGCTCTTAGAAAACCTTTTCCTTTCCCATTGTCGTGGGATTCATTCGCTCCTGATGTCCCCTTTCCTAATCTCACTCAGTCCCTTGAAGAGGAGGTTAGGGTCTGAAGCCAGACCCTATGGGGGCCCAGGAACGGAATCTCCCCATTTCTCTACTATCTTGAGGCTCAAAGCAGACTAAAACTTGGCCGTGATTAAGGGACGGTGTGGTGTCTCTGCTGACGCTGGAGTCAAGTCCTACTTCGCAGCTCTTAAATCATGCTAGCTCCAGCCAGTGGGCGCAGGAGCGAGCGAGGGCGGCTGGCGGGGCTCCAGAGCGTCACCAGCCGCCTAGCAAGGTCGCAGTTCATCTTCCTCAGCACGGTTCAGACTTGCAGGCTGCTCCTACAACCAGCTGCAGGGAATGTTTGCTTTACCTAAAATTAACAGGCAGCTGTGTTTATACTTGTTCTTCAGCTCGGCCGGTAAGAAGCATAGATGTATATGATTCTTTGGAAGCCCCCCACTTCCACCTTAATGTGATTTTCCAAATAATAAACTTGAATTCAAAAGGAAGTATGCTTTCTAGATGTTTCGTGAGGTTTTAGTCCTAGGCTTTGTTTTGCTAATGGCACGAAGGGATTTACCCCTTTGTAGGAAGTGTCCAGGCTCTGTTTATACTCAGCACCATGGCAGAGAGGGTGGCAACAGTTACCAAAATAACACCGCTGAGATGTCCGAAGTGGCTGTGAGGACGCAGGAATAAACAAACCCGGTCTTCACATTCTCTCACTAGGTCGTCAACACAGACCACTGCTGGGACTGATGAACTGGTGGGAGGGGGACAGCACCTCGGTGTCTGCTGCGTCAGCCGCCAACCTGAATCCAGCGTGTGATCCCACACCAGAGGACTCAGTCCCTGAGACTGCCCTCACTTCTAAGGCCAGAGTTCAGTCAGCTTAGAGCCTAAAGCCCTTCCGCTTAAAGGTGGGATCCCCGAGACGATCACCCCCCTCTTGCGTAGCTGATTTTCTTAAGCTTCTCAGAGAACTGAGAGAAACATATTTACCAGCTTATTATAAACTGGTTTATTAAATTATAAACAGTCTATTATTGTGAAGGATAGAGGTGAAGAGATGCACAGGGCATGGAGTGGAAGGAGAGACACTCTTCTGCGTGACCCCATTCTGATGCCTCCAACTGTAACCTTAGCCCTCCGGAAGCTCTCTGAACCCCACCTCTTGGAGGTTTTAATGGGCTTCTTTATATGAACACGACCGATTAAATCACAGCACCGATTCAGGTGCTCTCTGCTCTCTGGAGGGACGGGATTTGAAGAGTCATTGTCCCAGCACTTGGGGGATAAGAGGCAGGGGGAGCAGAAGTCGGACCTGTCAGTCTCAACTTCCCGCTCTGTCTCGGACTTTGAATGACTGTCCCCATCCAGAAACAATCAAGAGGCTGTGGGTCGTCAGTCAGCTTAGCAGCGTGGGAAAAGGCAATCTCTTTGAAGATCACCAAAATTTGGAAGTTGTATGCCAGGCAGTATGGCAAGGGCCAAACATTACATATTTTGTGATGTCGTAGTAGCAAACCAGAGGCCTGTGGATTTGAAGCCGAAGTGTAAGTCCTTAAGAGCCTGTCTCAGTTCCACCAAGTGTGAATGGCTCTGTTACCGGCAGCAGCTTGTCTACTGGGACTTTCCCTGCTGCCTTGACTATGAAGGTGTAGAGCCGGCGAAGATCTTGGTGGGTCTCATTTTTATAGATCCACTGTGCCCACTTTGAGTTGAGTTGCAGCCCGTGGACCACGCCTGGGTCACAGTGCTTCTGTTAGGCACTGGGATCATGTGGAGTGGAGAATTCTGGCCATCCAGAGGGGAGAGGGAATGCTGATGGGCACAGAGTAGGCTCTACTCCCCAACTCCTTCTGGGCTTAGCAGGCTCATATGCATGGGCCTGACAAGAAACAATAGCCAGTCCTTTAAGGTAGGAGGATGGTCCATGTTTTCATAACAAGGACCAAGTTAAGGGACAAATGTGTCAGAGAGAACACAGGAGAGTCATGTTTGGAATAAGAGACCCCCCCCCCTCCAAGCCTCTTAAAAATCAGAATACATTGGCAGGGGACAGGGTTGAACTTCCTGCGGGTTAGAAAGAGAGTTGGGTTTTGGTACTGGCCTAAGGAGCACACCCACACTTGTACGCACAGGCGCTCCGCCAGTTGGGTATGAAAAGTCAGTCTCTTTATGCTCTCAGAGACTGTTTGAGTTAGGTATTATGATTACCTCTTCCAGTTTACAGAGACTGGAGCTGGATACATTGTCCAAGCTCACGTGATGTGGCGGCGAGGCTGCTGGATTGTGAACAGACCACTCTTTTCCAGTCACTCAGCAATCTTATCTTTATTGCTGATGTCACTTCTTGCTTCTTACTGGGTCACCTTAGATTTCCTGACCTGACCCGAGATGACTTATTTTCGGACTCAGAGTTTCCACGTAACATTTTCATTGTCCATATACCAGAGTTTCTGCTTGTTTGTTTTTAACTGTTTACCAAGTAAGACTTTTTAGACCGGGCGGCGGTGGTGCAGGCCTTTAATCCCAGCACTTGGGAGGCAGAGGCAGGCGGGTCTCTGTGAGTTCTAGGCCAGCCTGGTTTACAGAGTGAGTTCTAGGACAGCCTCTCAGTTTCTCAGTTAGACAGAGAAACCCTGTCTCTAAAAACAAACAAACAAACAAGCAAACCAAAAACCAAATAAGACTTCTTAAAAAACAATTTTATTTTTCTATCATGTGTATATGCATGTGTTTGTGTAGGGAGTTTGTGCACTTAGTGCAGTTCTTGCAGAGGCCAGAAGAGGGCATCAGATCCCGCTGGAGTTGGAGTTACAGCTGGTTGTAAGTCGCTGGGATGCTGAGACCCTGGCTTGGGTCCTCTACAAGAGCAGCACTGTTCTTAACTGCTGAGCCATCTCTTTACCCCCAAACAAGAGGTTTTAAAAAAAAGAAGATGAAAGATTTCTAAGAAATGTGATGAGACAAAAGAAAGATCTCGAATGTGATAAGACATGGAACTTCTTTGTTCAGTTTTTAAAAATTCTTATGTTATTAGTGTGTTTGTGCCCACGTGTGCATTTGTGCATATGACAAGAGCATGCGGAGGTCAGAGGGCAGCTTTCAGGAGACTTGGTTTTGGGGATTGAACTCATCCTGTGGTTCCCATGGCAATGGCTTTTCTCCACTAAGACATCCAGGCTGGTCCTGTTAGCTTACTCCGAAAGCTTGTCTTTTCCTCCTTCTGTCTCTGCGACGGCTTGGTCGGTCGCATGCTGGTGCCATAGGCAGCTCTGCCCCCTCAGTTCTTTCCTATTTGCTTTGTCATGGTTTGACTGAGGACTCTTTGCTGTAACCAGGTAGAAATCATGAGTTGGCAAGGGGAAGCTTTTGCTTTTGCTTGGTGTGCGGCATCAGGGAGCAGCCATAGTGTGGGCAAGGGGGCAGCAGAGACGGTGGTAGCAACAGCAGCAGCACCCTGTAGTGCTACCATCCTCGTACCTCACCATTGTTACAGCCCTCAGCCCTCAGCCTGGGACCCCGGCTCTGGAACTCTCCTGGGGCCTTCACTTCCTCTTCTCCGCCTCCTCGCGCCCCTTCCTCCTTCTGTGGTCTTGGCTCTCCCTTCTCCCCATCCCATTTTCACTGTTTCTCTCCCCTTTCAGCTCTGGCTCCTCTCAAGCTCCTCATCCGCTACCCCCTGAGCTGCCACGCAGTCCCCTGCCTCACGGCTTTCACAGCTTGATCGCTTGAATGTCTGACCGCTCTGCTGCCTGCCTCTGCCCCTTCTGTTTCGTGGTCTCCTTTGTGTTAACAGCTCAGCGGAGAAAAGACCTTCCGAGAGAAGCCTCTTACTAGGCCTGTTACTGCAACACCAGGGGAGGCAGCACAAGAGAGTGTCTCTTAGTCCAGTCTCTGAGTGAGCACAGCAGCCTGTTCGTCCAGCCAGAGAAGTGTGTGTTTGGACCTATGTGGCCTCGCTCCTCAACACTTGTGGAGGCCATGGAGGGTTGCGTTCAGACCAGTCATAGCTTGTCTCTTAGACCGGTCAGCATCCCCAAGCTTCTGTTTTGTACCATGGCCTTGTCTTAGACCATAAGCCGTAGCTGCCCCTCTGCTAGAGTCCCAGGGGAAGAGCCACCGCCTTTCTGACCGTGTGGGAACTGTTCTAGGGTTCCAGAGTTCACCAGGGGCTGATGGAGTCAGCCATTTCCTTTGCTCAGCTGTCACAGACATCTGGGGAACTTGGGAAATGTATTGTGCAGAATTCTTATTTTTTAAATTATTGTTTCAAATTTTTATATATACATAATACATATTATGCATACATGTACACACAGATGTGTGTATGTATATCTGTCTCTCCATGTAGATCTTAATCACACATATCCACTCCTCAGCTTCTCCTTTTGACTCTTCCTGCTCCCCACGAATTCATGTCCTCTTTTAATTTTTTAAAGCTATAACGTGTTGAGTCTGTTCACTGGGGCGTGGGTGGGCAGATTGCCAGTGGCGACCCCTCAAAGTTGTCAAGGATCCTTAACCAGGAAGTTAATGCTGATTAGTTACTAAAGGAGTGAGGAGATCTCCAGGGACCGCCACTAGAAAAAGCGTTTTTTTTCTCCCCCTCCCCCTTTTTTTGGAGCTGAAGGAGAGTACAGGACACAGTGTCTAAGAGGGTAAGGATGCTGAGGTTGGCTCCCCACAACTGATGGCTTCCGACGGGCGTGTGGCAGGGGACGACTCAACTCTAGTTAAAGGGCGGGCCACTGAGAGTTTGACCTTGCTCCAGTGAGTGTATGGATAACACAAATTGATTTTTTTTTAATTTTTCATTCTTTTTTTGGGGAGGAAGTTGCAAGGGAATGGGGGCAGACATAGAAGGACTAGGAAATGAGAGATGGGGCGCATGATGTGAAATTCCTAAGATGGGAGAGAGAGAGAGAGAGAGAGAGAGAGAGAGCGCGAGAGCACATGCATGCTTGTTAGAGGCCCTTCCTCCCTCCCCACCCCTCACCCCACCCTCTGAGTCAGGCCTCATTGGAGAAGAAGTAACTCTGGCTCCTTACAGAAGTGTTCTGTGAGAGCAGGTCTCCCGATAGGGTGTGTGCATGGACCAGAAAGCTGTCTGAGATAGAATGTAGCAAAGAGGCCGCCTGGAAAGCAAACACTATGGACTCTCAAAGGCTACCAGCCGGATGTCTTAGTGGGTCAGAGCATCCCAAACTCAGAAACAAAGGCCCAGCCTTTGCCAAAGCCTTTTGGTCTCCCTGCAGTGCCTTCTAAAGCTGGCCCAGCACTGTATGGCCCAGGAGAGCAGTGGCGTCTCGGGATCCAGCTCAGCACCAGCACGGAGAAGACAGAGAGTGAGATGTGATGTGGAACTCCCAGGGCTGCGCAGAGCAAAGAGCTTTTGAATATTTATCATTACTGGATACTCTGCGAAGGATTGAAATTGTTGTGTTTACTTTATTTTATTTTTCATTCTGTACGACTAGGCTGCTGTGTTCTTTAAGGCAGGGAGCATCCTTAAATTTTAAAAAGTCAAACTTGGAAAGCATAGCCGAGTACCAGTTACATGCCGGTCATTGTGCGTTTACAGATGAAGAGAGGAATTCCTATGACCACCGAGTCATCCTTTCAAAGGGTTCAGGCTAACTAGTGAAAGACAGGAGCAAACATGTATAGTCTAGTAGTCCCAGGATTGTTTTCTGCTGCTGGGAAAATCACCCTGACAGGAGCAACTCGGGATTTATTTCGGCTCATAGCTCCAGAGGGACACAGTCCATCACGGTGGAGAAGCCTTAGCTGTGGGAACGTGTGGGTGGGTGCCTGTCCTTTTACTTCAGCTGGCTGGAAGCAGAGAGAAAGAACAGGAAGCGGGGCCTAGGCTGTAAAATCTCAACACTAGCTAGCCTTCAGTGATACCCTTCTGTCATCAAGACTCTACTTCCTAAAGATCCCAGAGATCCTTCGGTGCCTTGTGAAGACATGTTAAAGACCTTGCCAGACACCAGCACTGAGTGCCCGCGCCTTGATCTAGGACTTCTAGTGCCCAGAACTGAGAAATAACTTTCTCTTTGTTTATTACCGGTCTGGTGTTTTGTTACAGCGGTACAAACACAAACTATGTTACTATGTTGTTCATAGTAATTATATACGTTTTTATTTGTTAATTTCATTACATTTAAAGAGATAACTATGGTTTGTAATAAACTAGTAATAAAGTATAATATAAAAATTTTGAGCTGTCTTTTGTTTAAAAATCTATTATCTTGCATCCTGGCTGCAGGCTCCCGTCATTATTCTGGCTTCCTCTACCACTGTCTACCTTATTTATTATTCTTTTAAGTGCAATTTATTTTTATGTGTGTGTTTTGTTTGCATGGATGTAGGTGTACCACATGCATGACTAGTGCCCACAGAGGCCAGCAGAGGGCGTCAGATTCCCTAGAATTAGAGTTACCGTCAGTTGTGAGCCCCCCATATGGGTGCTGGAAATTCCACCTGGTTCTTCTTTCCGGAAGAACAGCCAGCACTTTTTTTTTTTTTTTAAATTTTGTTGTTTTATTACACACACACACACACACACACACACACACACACACACACACACACACCAGAAGAGGGCACCAGATCTCATTACAGATGGTTGTGAGCCACCATGTGGTTGCTGGGAATTGAACTCAGGACCTCTGGAAGAGCAGTCAGTGCTCTTAGCCTCTGAGCCATCTCTCCAGCCCCAGCAGCCAGCACTTTTAACTACTGAGCCATCGCTCCAGCCTCCAAACTTATATGAGGTGTACAATATGGATGCCTTCATAAGGGAAGGCCGAACTCAGGAAGCAGTTAAACTTGTGGTTTTTTTTTTTTTTTTTGAGCTTGATGAAATACAGAGAAACAGTGTAACCCAACGGTAGTAAACTCGGGAACTTACAAGGCCTGCAGGTTCTCGTTTTCCTCTGGGATCAGGACTTCAGAGGCAGGAGCCTCTGCTTTCTTTGCTACAGACAGGGCCTTCTCACAGGAGGGTCTGACAGTTGGGAAGGGGCAGGGAAAGCCGTGGTGAGCAGCCTCTGTCTGCTGCTTCCCCAGATTGCATGGTTTGGAGCAGAGCGCCCTAAAGCCCCCTCTCACCATCATAGGGGCTCCCGGTGGGAAAGCGCTCGCTCACCCCAGACATTTCCAGAAAGTCTCTGTTTACTTGCGACTAAGGCTAAAGTCTGGGATTTCTTACAAGACGCTGAACAAAAAAGACAAGTTCAGTTATGTATATGTGAGTATGTCACACCTTTTTAAGAGTCCTGAGTCAACTTGAGAGAGTCTTTTCAAGATTATTGAGACCTGTTGCAGCTTCACTTAGCAGAGGCTGAGGGTGTTATGGACTGAAATGACCTTACCCCAAGTGCCTCTTAAGGAACCTGAGACAGCATTTTCACTCTGCTGTTGAAATATTTTTTGTTTGTGTATCTTTCGGTGAGTATCCGATTTCAAAGCCTTTCCCTAGATGATTATATAACCTGACTCTTTTTTAGAATCCTCCATTCACATGTTTTTTGATATTAAGTTCCAAAATCTTTTCTTTGTTTTCCACAAACTGTTAGATTATAGGCAATTCTGATTTTGCCTGTGTTGTGTTAGAAGTTTTCTGTAGGTCGGGCTGGGTCTGTGGGCGTCTGGTCTTCTGGATCACTGACTGTCTTTCTGTCTGTGCTTTGTAAGGCATCCTGATGACTTTTTCACTTAATTGTAGAGTGTTTTATTGCAAAGGGACCAAACACATCCCTCCTCCATCACCCCTTATTCGCTGGCTCAATACCATGCATGAGTGTGGGGGCAGAAGACGCAATTGGTAAGTAGAGAAATCACAGTACAACTAACTCACACCTTCTTCAGCCTTCCGCTGAAGTAGTGAGGGTCTCCCATGTGCCGGAAGTTCAGTCAGTCTAGAAGGTCGTCAAGTGTAGTTCCTGGCTGGCCAACCCCCTAGGTCCCGTGAGCCCATCCAGACCCAGTGGTTCGCGTGGAGTCTGGCTTGTCGGTCAGTTGTCGTCATCATTAGATGGGGCTGCAGGACTGAGCTGCGCAAATTCAGCAGGACTGGACGTACAGGAGGAAGGTGGCTGTGGGGTGGGGCGTGTTTGTGGATGAAGGAGATACTCACGTCCGTTTCCAGTGCTTGCTGTGACCTAACCCCACTTGGTGCCTATTGTGTTCTCAAGGATGAGATGGATGCTGGAATTTCTACGTTTTTCCTGGGGAAGCTGAGCCCCTGTCCAGGCCACACAACATTCCACTGCGTACAGATGCTCTTAAAACATTGCTGGTGAGGTCAAAGCAGGATAAAGTCTTGTTTCTGCCTTTTGTATGCTGGTTACTGTTTTTTTTTCCCAACCTCCAAATTTAAATAACTTCACTGGTAAAGGAGACACCTCCTACTCATTTCCAGGGGCAGGTAAGGTTAGGGAAAGGACATGGGAATCAAAATTTAAAACCGAAATTGCTACATTAATGGGAGTAGTATTGTTTTTCATTTTTTTATGTGTGTGTGGACATTTTGCCTGCATCTGTGTCATGTATTATCAGCGTGTGGTGCCCATGAGACCCAAAGAGGGCACTGGATCCCCATGGGATTGGGGTTACAGATGGTTGTAAACTGCCGTGTGGGTGATAGGAATTGAGCCCGGATCCCCTGGAAGACTAGCTAATGCTTTTGACCACTGACCCATCTCTCTAGCCCCTGGAGGAGATATTTTTAATGTGGTCGTGTGCCCAGTCCATAATCAATAAGTACGTATTTTTCTCTTGCCTCACCTCTGCCTTTTATCCTTAGAGGCACCTGGAGAAGCTAGACATGGTGATGCATGCCTGGAGTTCCAGCCTTGGAAGGCTGAGTCAGGAGGATTGCAAGTTTAAGGCTGCCTGAGCTGCCTTTCAAGACCCCCTTTTCAGACAAAGAACTAGTAAACCGATGGTTCTCAACCTGTGGGTCACGGCCCCTTTAGGGCTTGAACGACCCTTTCATAGATTAGAAAGACCAGATGCTTACAATATGATTCATGACAGTATCAAATCACAGTTATGGAGTAGCAATGAAAATAATGTTATGGTTGGGGGTCGCCACACCATAAGAAACTGTATTAAAGGATCGCAGCAGCCTTAGGAAGGTTAAGACCCACTGCCGTCGAACAAGCAGTTCTCCCGACATGGTAGGCCCCCCCCCCTTTTTTTTTAAATTATTTAGGTGTTGCCAGACCCTCCCCCTCTTTTCAAGCCCTGAGGATTGGTTTTCGTACATGTTTCCTTCCACATACACACAGGGAGTCATTGTTTACACTTCCCTTTTAGTGAAGCTCGTAGACATTTTCCAAGTAGCCTCTTGCTGTTTTGACTTTGACAAAGCCACTGTCCTCCATTATGACTGTTGCTTTCTCCCAAGTCCGTGATCTTCCGGGGCCAGTGTCCTGCGTGTGGTTTGTTGTTGATCTATATGTCATGTGTTACCTAAGGTACAGCCACGTGCTGATATATTAGGGATTAGGGTTTCCACGTGGGAATTTAGGGGAAATCTTTGCTTTTCTATTGCTCTATAAAGCCTTTGAGTGGGATCATTAAGAACTCAAACTATGGTGGAGGGGTGCTGGACAGATGGCTCAGAGGTTGAGAGCACTGACTGTTCTTCCAAGGTCCCAAGTTCAATTCCCAGCAACCACATGGTGGCTCACAGCCATCTGGAATGAGATCTGGTGCCCTCCTCTGGCCTGCAGGCGTACATGCTGGCTGTATATATAAGTAAACTGTATATATAATAAGTAAAACTTTAAAAACAAACAAACAAAAAACAAACCCAAACTATAGGGCTAGAAGTGTTCAGTGCCACCCCGGGACTCTAGGCATACAACTCGACCCCACGAGGACTCTCTAGTGTATCTGATGCTACCAGAGGGATGTCTGAAGATTTGGGAGTTCCAGTCTCCCACGTGTCCAGGAGGCCACACATAGGAAGGTGTTCTGGGGCTTTTCCTGTTCTCTCTGTTGGATTTTTTTTTTATTTTATTTTGGACTGGTTATCTTTTTCTTTGTGCCTACTTCTCCTTTTCTGATGGGGATGCCTCCCCTGTGCTGTCCCGCCATTTTCATCTGGGACTAGATAACTTCTCTGCAGAAT
The DNA here is from genome assembly GCF_982192425.1 of Myodes glareolus. Taxonomy (NCBI): domain Eukaryota; kingdom Metazoa; phylum Chordata; class Mammalia; order Rodentia; family Cricetidae; genus Myodes; species Myodes glareolus. The sequence continues at coordinate 34,543,271 of NC_142051.1, forward strand.
ATCTCTCAGGTTCGAAGTTTTGCCCTCAGGATGAATCTCGTCTGGAGTCCACCATGTCTGGTTCAGATGACAAGCTGGATGGGGACTCCGGATTGGTGCTGGGAGGGGCTAACAGAATGAAACAGATGTATTTTGGATACTATCCTGACTCCTAGACTATGGTTTGAGTGGGTTTGTCTGCAGAGGTTCTCTTGGAAGCAGAATCCCTAAATTCATATGTGAGGCCTTTGCAGTGGTTGGGATTAGAGGAGGCCAGGGGAGTGGGGCTTCTAATGGCCTTCTAAGAAGAGGGAGAACAGGCCTAAGCTGGCTACTTTGCCTGGTCTCACAATTTAATACCTTCTGTCATGTTAAGATATAAGACGGTCCTCACCAGACATCAAATGGATGCTGGGACCATGCTCCAGAACCGCATCCCCCAGAACCACAGCCAAACACGTTCCTTACAAGCTGTCTTGTAGAGTGAACATTGGGCCACTTCCTGCCGCCCGCCCGGCTAGCTTTACCCGAAATAATTACACAGAAACTGTATTCATTTTAAACACTGCTTGGTCCATTAGTTTTAGCCTCTTGTTGGGCGCCACTCTGTAGAAGGAGCAGTGGGCTGGGTTCCTGTTGCCCAGCTCCCAGCTAGTTTACACCCGAAATAATTACTTGGGAACTGTATTCATTTAAACACTGCCTGGCCCATTGTCTTTAGCCCCTTATTAGCTAACTCTCACATATTAATTAACCCATTTCTAATAATCTGTATATCACCACGAGGTTGTGGCTTACCAGGAAGATTCTAACCCACCTTCATCTCGGAGAGGAGAGCCATGGCGTCGGCCTCACTGCCTTCTTCCTCCCAGCATTCTGTTCTGTCTTCCCCGCCTACCTATGTTCTGACCTATCAGGCCAGGCAGTTTTCTTTATTAATTAACCAATAAAAGCAACAGATATATAGAAGACTCTCCTACATCACTGTCTGGTCTCATAGTTAGCTTTAATGTCAACTTAATATGCCAAGTGGCACCTGAGAGAGGTAGTCTCAGTTGAGGACTTGCCTGGTCAGATCCACCTGTGGGTATGTCTGTGGGGATTGTCTTAGGTTCATTGTTGTAGAAGCACCCAACACACTGTGCTTAGCCCTGCTCACAGGGCTGGTGATCCTGGGCTGCATGGGTGGTCCTGGGCTATACTAGTCATCCTGGGCTGTACGGGTGGTCCTGGGCTATATGGGTGGTCCTGGGCTGTACGGGTGGTCCTGGGCTGTACGGGTGGTCCTGGGCTGTACTAGTTGCCATGGGTTGTATGGGTGGACCTGGGCTGTACGGGTGATCCTGGGCTGTATGGGTGGTCCTGGGATATACAGGTAGACGTGGGCTGTACGGGTGATCCTGGGCTATATGGGTGGTCCTGGGCTGTATGGGTGGTCCTGGGCTGTACTAGTTGCCATGGGTTGTATGGGTGGACCTGGGCTGTATGGGTGATCCTGGGCTGTATGGGTGGTCCTGGGCTGTACGGGTGATCCTGGGCTATATGGGTGGTCCTGGGCTGTATGTGTGGTCCTGGGCTGTACGGGTGATCCTGGACTATATGGGTGGTCCTGGGCTGTATGTGTGGTCCTGGGCTGTACGGGTGATCCTGGACTATATGGGTGGTCCTGGGCTATATGGGTGGTCCTGGGCTGTATGGGTGGTCCTGGGCTGTACTAGTTGCCATGGGTTGTATGGGTGGACCTGGGTTGTATGGGTGATCCTGGGCTGTATGTGTGGTCCTGGGCTGTACGGGTGGTCCTGGGATATACAGGTGGACCTGGGCTGTCCGGGTGGTCCTGGGCTGTACAGGTGGGCCTGGGCTATTCAGAAAGGCTAGCCAAGCATGAGCCAGTAAGCTATGATCCTCCATGAATTTTGCTTCAAGTTCCTGGTTGCGTTCCTGCTCTGAGCTCTCTCACTGATGGGCTGTGACCTGAAAGTGCAAGCCTAGTAGACTCGTTCCTCCCTGAAGTTGCTCTTTGTCGTGGTTTCCTGTCACACAACAGAAACTAAGGAGGACGACTGGCCTCAGCTGTCTTGTTATCAAACACAAGACAGACTAAGAAACCTATTATTGTTCATATTTTATCTTACATATTTATCTTAACTTCTCTTGGACAGCTAGCAGATAGATCTCTGCCTGACCTTCAGTGACAGTGACTCTTTGGCAGTTTTCAGCGCTTGCTGTGAAATGCTTGCTGAATATCAGCCATTAGCTATTCACTTCACCAGACTTTAGGCAGTTTGTTCTGGTCACCAGCCAGATAATTTCTAACATGTCTGGTTATGAATGCGTTTTATTGTTGCTAATGATAGCAAATATTATAATAATGAATTTCACTTGGGAATATGCTCCTCATCCTTTCTTTTTCTTTTCCTTTTCCTTTTTTTGTTTTAATGACTGGAAATTTCAGTCTTGCGTGTCCTGGTTAAATACAGGAACAGCTCTTGATTAGAACCCGTGGGGCCCAGCTCTGTCCATGGCCAAATCTTTTTTAAAATAAGGGAAATTCTAAGTGAGAGTCTGAAGCTCTCAGGATTGGTCCCCACTGGACTGATTTTTCCACAATCACTGCACATGTAGACAAGATGAAAGCCATCTCTCCCACGTCCACATTGCCCAGCGGATTTCCAACACTAAAGCGGTCTTTTCTGGCTGGAATTTTCTGTACATAGTAGCTTTGACTTTGGCAAGGGTTTGTGCAGGTTAGCTTTTGCCAGTTCAGCACAGACTGGAGTTACCCTGGGGAAAGGGGACCCCAACAGAGGGATTGCCTCCCTCAGGTTATCCTGTGGGCATGTTCTTGTCCCACTTGGCTTAATCTTAGGAAGCTAACTGACTTGAGACTGAGCCTTCAGAACCGTGAGCTAAGAGAAAACCTACTTCCTCTAAGTGATTTCTCTCAGGTCCTCGGTCCAGCTATGCAGAAGAAACTAAATACTTGCTAATTTATGTGTCCCTGCCCTGGCTTACATCTCTCTTCTAGGTTAATCCATAGCCCACCCGAGTTAGCCCTTAGCTTCGAGCTGACTTCTCTCTTGCCCCTTCATTCTCTTGGGTGAGGCAGAAATGGTGAGGCCCCTTGCTGCTGACCTTGCCTCTGTGTTCTTTCTCTACCTCCTCCATTTAGACAGCCTGTAGTTTCTGTATTTACCTCTCTTAGGAGCTGAACAGTTTTAAAACTAATTCAAGTCTTTTCAACAGGAAGAAAAGCTTATTTCATATACTATAAGGGAGAGTTGGCTGGGTAGTAACAAAAATATTGACTGCAGCCTAATTCCCATTTGTTTCTTTGCTACCTTGCCATGGGGTATGGAGTATAGAAGTTGAAAACCTATGGCCTCAGTTATCCTGGTTTATATGACCTATAAGCTAAGAACAGTGTGTGTGTGTGTGTGTGTGTGTGTGTGTGTGTGTGTGTGCGTGTGTATGTGTTTGAGATACTCCCACTGTGTGCTGCTGGCTGGCTTCCCATTCATGATCCTCCTGTTTCAACCTCCCAAGTGCTAGGGTTAAGGTATGTACCAACAGGCCTGGCTCTTTAGAATGGTTTACACTTTCCCCACCCCTACCCCCTTTATAGCAGTGCTGGGGATCAAACCGAGCCTTGCATGTGCTAGGCAAATTCTCTACTACTGAGCTGGCACACCAAGTCTGATTTTAAATGGCAGAGAGAGAGAGAGAGAGAGAGAGAGAGAGAGAGAGAGAGAGAGAGAATGATGGCTGAAAGCCCATGACAAACCCAGTGTGTAGAAATAGTTTTATTGGAACTCACGGTGGCTAATGTGTTAACATCCATCCTCTGGCTGCTCTCAGAGTTAGTGGTGCTTGCAGGGCCACACAGTTCTAAATGCTTCAGTGAAAAAGGCCAGGAAACCTTTGGTTCTTCTGATGACTAGAGTCAGCACTGGTCATCTTCCTTCTCGTGGTACCCAGCACAGTGCTGGATTAAAGCCCATGTTTAGTGCTAATTGTTTGGGAGTAAAGACTAAAGAGCCGTCTCAGGGTGAATGTCCCCTGGGAAGGTTTGTTACTATCTCTGCCATTTTTGCATTGAGTTTTGTCAGAAGAGAACTGTCCTCCCAGACCCACTGAACCTTTTCTTCCATTTCTGACTGTCTAGAAGAGGAAAGAGCATTAGGTAAACCTAGCTGATTAAAATGCCTTTGTGCTGGGCCCGCTCACACGAGGATTTGATTTCAGCTTATCCTGTGTACTCATTCCTGGTTTAGACTCAAGATTTTTAAAGGACTAGTCTGTGAGATAATGTTAGCTTTTAAGTACCACGCACAAAAGAGTTAGGCAAGGTTTGCGCTATGGAGCCTCACCTTTTGTCCCGGTCCGTCGGGTCCTTTACGTATTCACACCCAACCATCCGTCTTGTCTTTGTTCTCAACCCTTTTGGAGGAAATAATTTGTCACGGAGTCTCAAAACTCCTGACAAGTGATACTAAGCAAGGGTAAGACATTCTTCTGTTCCCTGAGGTGGTCCTTGTGCTATTTCTGTCTTTTGTTCTGAAGTGCAGCTGAGTTGGGCTTTTCCGCCCCTAATTACTCTTAGCACAGACGGTGCTGTGGGCCCTGAAGGGCATCAAAAAGGTCACACCAGAAACTACAGTGAGAGCCCTTCTCCTTCAAGGGGTTTATAGTCCTAGTCCATGTGGAGAGAGAGGGCTGAGGGCTCTTGAGCTAACATCTTTCCTTCTGTTTGTCCTGGTGCTGGGAACTGAACCCAGAGCCTCATAGACGCCACAACAGTGAGCCACATCTCCAGCCTCTGAATGTGAATTTCCCAACATGCAATGGGGGCCTCCAAAGAAATAACAGCGAGACAGGTGTCAATCCCAGCACTCAGGAGGCAGAGGATCTCTGTGAGTTCAAGGCCAGCCTGCTCTACACAGCAAGTTCTAAGTCAGGCAGGGTGACATAGTGAGATTCTGAAAGGAAAAAAAAGGAAAAAGAAAAGTGCCAGCGAGTTCCACCATAGAGCACACACATCATACACACATCACACACACACACACACACACACACACACACACACACACACACACGCACACGCACACGCACACACACACACACACACACACACACACACACACACACATACACGGAATCTGTTGTCCCTAGAGCCCTAGGCCGAGTCACATGACTAGAAGCCAGGGCTCTTGTTCATGCGCTTTGCCGTCTTTAGCATGTGACTTGTGGTCCCATATTGCCTCTGGAGTTGTCCTAGCAGAGAGGGGAGATGAGAGAGAAGACAGCGAGAGGAAGAGAAACTGACCAGTGCCCCCCTCAGGGAGAACAGATCTTTGATCAGGCGCAGTTCTCCGGTCTTCTGGGAAGAAGAGCGGTCCTAGGAGACCATACCTCCACAGTGTCTAACGACTTTGAAGAGCCCAACTTCCTGTGGTGATGATCCAGTCACTGAGTCTGGCATTCCTGGGCCTGTTTTGGAAGAGAGAGGTTCATCAACCTTTTCCTTGTGAGGGCCCTTCCTTCCTCCCTCTCTTCTTCCCTCTTTCCCTTCCTCCTTGTCTCTTTCCTTCCTTTCTTCCTTCTCTTCCTTCCCCCTTTCTGTTTACTTTCTAACAATCTCTCCTCTCTCTCTCTCTCTCTCTCTCTCTCTCTCTCTCTCTCTCTCTCTCTCTCTCAAAAAAGTCTCCATTTGCAGAGCTGAATAGAACCTTTTCTCAAAACCTCTCAAAATTCTATTGAATTTGGAGTGGCTTATTTTTTTTCTTGTCTCTCCCTAGATTTTTATAGCAATTTTTCTTTTACCATCTCTTGTAATTATCTGTAACTCCTTAACTTTTCCTCACCAGGCCCTCTGTGGAAGCCACAGCCATTATAGAACCTTTTCCAAAGTAGATGCTTCAGCCTAACACACGCCCAGTTGAGCTATTGTGACTGGGTCCAAAGTATGTCCCTGAATGACTGAATTCTGTGAGGGAAAACCAGGAAATAGATTATTTATTTGGCTTAAAGGAAGAACTTGTGTGTTTTAAAATGAAAGGGAGGGGGGAGGGAGGGAGGGGATGAATGCATGGGGGACCCTGATGTCTAGGCACTGAGCTGGAGGAGGCAGGGGAGCCCACAGGTTACTTCTTTCATTACTGTGACTAAGTCCCTGAGGAGCAGCTTCTTAAAGGGAGGAAGGACTTGTTTTGTCTCCCAGTTTGAGGAGACATGGTCAATGATGACAAGAGAGGCATGAACAGAAGTGGCTCATGGGGAGTAATATCAGAGTCTCCTGGGGTTTATATTGGCCATAGGCAGTCAGTTAAGTAGAGGGGACTGGTCCAGACTGGTTCAGAATGATTCAGGGCAGAACCACCAGAAATTCACTTCCTCTTGTGAAACTCCACCTGATAAAGGTCTCAGAATTTCCCAAAATGTCCACGCTAACTGGGAACTAAGTGATCGGACACACAAGTCAGTGGGGAGACCTTTTAAATCCATAGGGGTGGGGATAGGGGTGAGAGTGAGGCCGAAGTGGAAGGGCTCTGACTTAGGGTGCGAGGAAGGCCTCAGCCCCGGTTCCCATCTTTGTCAGCTGCCCCTCGTCTACCAGATTTCTCCAGAGACTTCCATTCTGTTTCTCATCTCAACTGAGAAAAGATGACCAGACTGGTGTCTCGGTGGCTGATGCTGATGCTGCTGGTGCTGCTAGGCCCTGCCAGAGATAGATAGTCTTAGAGAACCACAGGTCCTGCATCCCAGGTCGTGTGCCTTGGGCTCATGTGACGCGGTGCTCTATGCTGTGGGTTCCTATGAGGAGGGAAGCCATCCAGCATGTTCCTTGACTCTTTATCAGTCTTCTTGGTACCAGGCCCCACAGAGTGCTGCCCACCAGCTCCCGCCACCCCAGTCCGTTCCTGTGTCTCTCTGTTGCCTCCATTGCCTGTGGAAACGGCTCTCTTCAAGTAAGTGTCCCTTATAGGTGCTGTGGCGACCTTCCAAGGGGACGCAGCTGTCTGTTTTTTAGCAATATTGGTTGTGCACCATGGGACTGTTGAGCTCGGTGGCCCTCATTCCCTTACACAAAAATCCCCCTTTGGGATAAGCTGTATTCTTATTCATTTCACAAATGGCTTAAACCATTTCTGTTGTTTTGTTCAGCTCACTCAGGAAATGAAAGGGTAGACGTTTTAATTGTTTTGAACAGGGTTTCACTCCTCATTCAGCCTTCAGGAACCTGCCAAATGCAGATTTCGGCTCTCAGACTGCCTGATTGCACACCGTGTTCTTGCGTGTGGGGGAGGTTGTCTAGCCAAGGACTGGGGTTGCCTGCCACAAGGGCCGAAAGGCAGCTTCTCTTCTGTTCATTCCAGAACACAGATGCCAAGGAGGTGTCCCTTTTAAAAATGTTCCTTCCTTTTAGAGATCATTTGGATAAAATGTGTGGTATAATAAGAGAACTAGGAATCATCTGATCCAGGCTCAAATTTTTGGCCTCGTTCTGTTGGCTCTGGGTCTCTGTGCAAGTTGCGGTGGGTTCCAGGCATGAGTCACCGCTCCTGGCAAGGTGTTTGGCTGTTGTTATTTTGTTACTTGTCGAAGTACTTATTTTTATTTTATGTGTATCAGTGTTTTTCCTGCATGTATGTATGCACACCACAGGCCTGTCTAGTTCCAGAGGCGGTCAGAAGAGGGGGTCAGATCTGCTGGAACTGGAGTTAGGGATGACTATAAGGCACACCCTGTGGGCGCTGGCAGCAGAGCCCAGGACCTTTGCAAGAGCAGTGAGTGCTCTCAGCCCCTGGGCCGTCTTTCCGCGCCCACCATTATTACTTTTAAGTAATTTAAGACAAGAAGCAGTAACACAGAGTTCCTGGTCCACTTTATTCAGCTTCCCCTAAGGGCAGCACTGTAAGCAACCACATCGCATTGTCAAAAGCTGGAAGCTGATCTTGGGCAGTCCTGGTAGCAGACCTCACTGGGATCCTTTTTCATGTATTTTTTTTAAATTGACTTTAATGAGCTCTACATTGTTCTCTGTTCCCTTCCCTTCCTCTCCCCTCCTCTTCTTCCTTCTCCCATGACCCCCTTGCTCCCAATTTACTCAGGAGATCTTGTCTTTCTCTATTTCCCATGTAGATGAGATCCAGCTTTCTCCATGTATTTTCTATGTGTGCACACACCTCTGTGTGTAATTCTGTGCAATTTGATGTTTAGATTCTCTTGTGCTTTTGATTTGTAACATGCTTATCTATCTTGAAATTGTCTGGAATGTCCATGTGAATAAGGAAACAGCACTGGAAATTCCTTCCTGGGGAAGTCTTGGGGTAATGCTCTTAGTTGAAGGTTCCTGAACCAGGAAGTAGAAAGTCGGCTTCCAGCTCTGCAGCTTCAATGAAGTCGTGAATATGCTCAGAGCATCCACCCCTCATCTCGGAAATGAAGTAGCTAAGCCAAGCAAGACTCATGATTTCTCCTTTTTTTTTATTCCCCAAATCCCCTCACTGTCGTAGCCCCAAGCGTCAGGCTCATCCTGTCTTCCTCCATTGTTGCCCGTCCTCAGCAGCAGCGCCCACTGTCCCAGGGAGCCCCTTCCGACATCTTCCCTGCATCTGCTGCCTGTCTCCCTACTTGTCTAGGTTCGTGGACTAGATTGCATGTGTGGTTCCAGCCAACCACTGTCTACACAGCGGCCTGGATTTAAAACACCGATCATGGTGTCCTTTGCTTAACACTCCCCTTCAGCGGCTCCACGTGACACCGAAGGCAAAGTTGGAGCTGTCCCCTCCCCTCCAACTCCTCCCGGGTGGGATCTGAAACTGCTGCTAATCTTAGTGTCGGGGCTGTCATCTTCCCTTACACCGCCTGGGCTCCAGCCACGCAGCCTCCTGGTCGCGGCCGGTCCCCAAGTCCCTGCCTCCTTGCGGCCTCCCCTCGCTGCTTGTTCTCACTGTCTCATGTTTGGTTCTGCTAATTAGCCCCATCTGGTACTCGCTGTGAAGCCACTCCAGCGAGGCTACTGTATCAGCTCACGCCAGCCCCTCCCAAGGCGCTGTCCCTCGTGCCGCTGTGTTCCTCGTCCTCTACAGCATGTAACACTATATGAAATAACCTTTACGCTTGGCAGGACTTGGCTGTGACTAGCCTGGTGAGCTGACCCTCCCTAGACTGCCCAGCTCCGTGGAAAGGTCTGTCTTAGCTGCCCTGGGTCACCCTGCATTAGGATGATGCTTGGGTCAACGTAGGCGTCAGTAACTGTTGAGCAGGTGTATTAATGGACCAGATAATTACAAAAGCTCTTGAAACTGAAAAAAAGTAATATGATTAATTAATTAAAATGTTTTTTTTTTTTTTGGCGTCTTTTGGATTCTTCTGGGAACATTCTTAACAAATTTCTGTATCGATTTCTCTTATATATGTGTATCGCTGAAAGATCTTTTCTGAGGTGGGACTATTAGAGGTGGGGAAGGTAAGTTTTTTGTGTCCTGACAAGAACCAAGAGCCTTGTACATGTTAGACAAACACACCATCACCGAGCCACAACCCAGGCTCAGCTAAACACACCATCGCCGAGCCACAGCCCAGCCTCAGCTGTGGTTTTGCTTTAAAGAAATCAGGGTTTGACTTTCTTGACCCTTTGGAAAGTGCAGGAATCTTAGGATCATGTGGTTTGACTTTTAGCCAAACTCGCTTTTGTTGTCAGCCTGAATGCCTTCTTTACCTTTCGAGTTAAAGATGTCGGTCAGTAAGGACTCAAGCTGGAAGCCGCCCATGCTCTCGTTTTAACCAAAGGATGTGGTTTATGTCCTTGCTTCTCTTCTTAAATTCTCATTTAATTCCCATTTATTGATGGTCAGTGCCACACATTGAAAGTCTTAGTAACAGGCCCCAGACAGATCTTAGCACAACTGACTCCATGATGGAAGTACCATTCAGACCATAAAACTCAGCACATAGAGAATACCACCTGCTAAAACAAAAACAAAGAACTAATTTATCAAAGTCCATAGTTCTGGGAGTTGCTAAATATACTGACCTTGCTTTTTAGCCTCTGTAATTCCACTTCTGGCTAACTGTTCTTGTTAACTGAAGTATGTCAACCCAGAACATGGTTTGTGTGCTTCAAAGCTCACCCTGAGAAAGGCTCAATCCTAAACTGGGCTCCTGAACACCCATGGCCAGCTAGCTAATAAAGACTTTCTATTGGCTTAAACCCATGTCCAAGTAGTCTTCTCTGGTGGACACCTAACAGCATTTCTTTGCTATCCATTGTGGAGTGTGATGGAGAGACGGAGCGTGCATCCCTTGCTATCCATTGTGGAGTGTGATGGAGAGATGGAGCGTGCATCCCTTGCTATCCATTGTGGAGTGTGATGGAGAGATGGAGTGTGCATCCCTTGCTATCCATTGTGGAGTGTGATGGAGAGATGGAGCGTGCATCCCTTGCTACCCATTGTGGAGTGTGATGGAGAGATGGAGCGTGCATCCCTTGCTACCCATTGTGGAGTGTGATGGAGAGATGGAGCGTGCATCCCATGCTACCCATTGTGGAGTGTGATGGAGAGATGGAGCATGCATCCCTTGCTATCCATTGTGGAGTGTGATGGAGAGATGGAGCATGCATCCCTTGTTACCCACTGTGGAGTGTGATGGAGAGATGGAGCGTGCATCCCATGGTCATTCTGAGTTGATGACTTACTGCTACTTCCAGAGTGGTTCCTGTGGGGAGGAAATCCTTTAAATTTCATTAACTAGACTCATCAAAGAATAATTTTCTTTTCTCTAAATTCTGGAGGCTGTTTATTTATCTACTTATTTATTTATTTTTTTTGTTGTTAGTAAAAAGCAGTCTCCAGTGGTAGAAGTGTTGACTCTTGGCTCTTTTAGTTACGGTTTTCTTTGTTACCATTAACTGATGAATTAATTTCCATCGAGCACAATTATACTTCATAACGTTTCAAGATAGCATTGCCCCTTAAAAGCATTGCAGCATTTTATTTTTGCATTGTTATGCTATTAGCTTCTAGGGCATTTTCTTGGGTTCTTTCTTCTTGCTGGGTTTTTTTTTTTTCCAAGATGTGTCTGTCCTGGAACTAGCTCTTGTAGATCAGGCTGGCCTCAAACTCACAGAGATCCACCTGCCTCTGTCTCCCGAGTGCTGGGTTTAAAGGCATGTACCACCACCGCCCAGCTCTTTTTGTTGATTTTTAATAATAGTGTGTTAATATGAGTGTGAATTCAGATTATGAAAATGGGAGTGACAGGAAGTATGACATATACTTCAGGATGTCTTTCTTGATCCCCTGAGCTTGCTCTCCCTCTCCATGGTTGTACCGTGTAGCCCAGGGTGGTCTCTAGCTCGCTAGCCTTTATCTCTCTCTTTCCCCAGTGCTTGCATTGCAGGCCTATGCTATCATCCCCAGCTCAAGATGGTAATTTCTGTGAATAAAGATTTTTTTTTTGAGACAGCTCAAACTCAAACTCATTCTATAAAGGATGACCGTAAGCTTCAACCCTCCCCTGCCTCCACCTCCCAAGTGCTGGGATGATGGGTGTGCACTGTGCCCAGCTTCAAAGCAAGGCTTTTGTTCTGTTGTGTCAACACCACTGGTTATTCAGGTCTGCCTTAATGTTTTCTTTCGAGAGCAGGTGGCTTGGGAGAAGAGGGAGGGGCACAGGATGAATGTGCTGTCTCTAAGTCTTTCCTTGTCAGGGTTGGAAGTGGCTGCGGTGGCGTGAAGGACTTGACCAACGCAGGTAAAAGAGGCTCACATTTCAAGGGTCTCTCGGTTCCATAATAGAGTTCTCTTGGAGACACAAAAGGGTACTGTAAAGGGAAGGGCCATTTGCAATCAAGTGTTTCCTGTTCGCAGAGCATCTGAAGATAATTTTAGAACTTCCCACTGTCAAATGCAATCATTATTTAGTGGTTAGAATATTTATATCTATGGTATGATTACACATTTCATTTCTGTTTTAGGTCTTACCCTTGCTTTTTAAGTAGTGTAATGAATTATTTTCTTGTCTGTGGGGTTGACTGAGGCAGAATGAACACATAGTTTGCCCAGTTGCCCAATTTTGTGGCCCACACAATTCACATTGATGCTGTGGCTTTGCCTTAGGTCCATTCCAGAGGACTTTTGTGGACCCACAGTCCTGTCAGTGTGATTGACTCCATCTGAGTCACCTAACCTGTCCCTTTCCTGTCGCATGAATCAAATCTCTGTGGAGCAGTCACTGGATGTTGACCTTGACCATGACCTGTCACTGTGAGTGATGAGGAGGAGGCCCTCCGGTGAGCTGTGGGCCAGTAGCCATGTGGCCCTGATGGTTCTTTGGTTTCCTTGTCTTTTTTCCAATCTGCTGCACAGTAATTTGTCCCCCAAATTGGGACATTAAAGCCACTACTAAATATTGCTCGTTATTTCATGGGTGTGGCATTCAGAAGGGTTCAGCATGAACCTCCCTTTTGTATCAGCTGAAGCAGCCGGGCCTGACAGACGGACCCTGAGTTGGCTTCCTGCTCAGCGCCTGGAACAGCAGACAGTCGGTGCCAGCTCCTGGCTGTGTGCTTATCGGGGTTCTTGATCTGAGTACTGACACGGGGTCTCTGTCAGTGCCTGTGGTTGGTTTCTCGTAGCGTGGAAGTTGAGTTTCTCAAAAGGGGAGGGCAGCGTTCCAGGGCTCAAGGTTTCTTGTAAAAATATAACCAGGCACACTATTCAATTATTACCTCCATACACTCCGCAGAACACTGGTCCTTTTGTATATTGTGGTCAAGGATGTCACTAAGATCCACCAAGGCTCTGGACCGGGTGAGGGCAGAGGTGAAGTTACCCTCACCTTCCCAGGCCATCATTAATCCCATCAGGACAGTGTTTGTTGAGTAACACTTTGTACCCTCCTGAAGCTCAACAAGCTTACAGTGTAGTGACCAAGAAGCTATTCTGTGTCCTGGGACCTTTCACATGTGGTATGGTGTTCACTTAAACAAACAAACAAACAAGACCTACAGCAGCACATCCAAGTCACTAGATCCTGACGACCCCAGAGAGTGGCCAGACTGTCATCTCAACATATCTCGGAAGATGCCAGCCTTCTCTGATCCTTGCACAAACTAGTTTGTCAGGAGAGTTCAAGTCATTGATCCTCTAGCCGGAAAGGGTGCTAAGAGATCACATCATCATCGTCACCTTCCGGAAAGATTCACAGAACGTCTTCTAGGTGCCGGGACCTGGGTACATGGGAAGCATGTGCCAGATTCTTGCCTTTGACACACCATTGAGGAAGTAGAGGGAATGCAATACGAGAAGACGAGAAAGCAACGGAGTGTAGGCGGACTGGCACTTAAAAACCCAAGAATGAAGCGAGAGTAGAGGTTGTGTTACATAATCATGACCTATAGCTGGGAGGGGCAGTTAGGAGAGAGGCTGTCTGTCACACGGAAAACAAAAGCCAGAGGGCTGGTTCTTCCCTACAGGTTCCTCTGAAATACGGCTTCCTGCCTCTCCCCTAATCTCCTTGCCTTGTGACTTAATCTGGTGTTGCTATAATAAAACACTTGAGATCGGGTGGGTACTTTATAAAACCAGAAGAGTCTATTTAGCTGATGCTTCTGGAGGCATAAGAGCACAACACTGTGGCACCTAAGCAACTCTGGTGAGGGCCCCATGCTGATGGCATCACATAGCAGGGGTGTATGCAAGAGAATGAGGTTCACTTTCTCAAGAGGGTTACTGAGGGATGCAGGGGGAGAGCCAATATTTCTGTAGCAACCCACCCTCATGAGAACTGTTCCAGTCCTACAAGACTTGTTCCATTCTTTTTAAGAGCAGCTCTCCCATGGCTGGACCACCTTCCCATGGCCTCACGTTGTAATGATTCCACACCTCAATAGCTTCTCCCTGGAGACCAAGTTCCTGGTACAGTAAGTACCACTGGGGGCAGGTTACAGCCACACCACAGCCACTGTGTCTGCCTCTTACGGCCTTGTTCTGAGGTATGCAGACATGACAGGGTCTTGGTGCTTACTGCTCTTCCATCTGTGGCGAGTCTGTCTCTGTCCTGCCAACCAGCCCCCAGATAACCACGCGGAGACTTCCTGCTGTATATTTATACACCCATAGAGCCAACGGCTCTCTGTAGCTTCTTTCATAAAGATACTGATTCCATTTGCAAGAGCTACGTCCTCACGACTTTAACCCCCGCCCAGAGCCTCATTTGGTGCCTTCATACTGGTGGGTAGGTTTCAGGGTATGAACTCTGGAGGGACATAAAAGCTTGAGAGTATGACATAGGGCTGATTCAGCAAAGTGGAGCACACTTGCTCCTCCTGACTGCCTGCGTGGTCAGGTCCAAGAGAGGTGAAAGGCGTATAACCTATTCCCAGACACCTGCTTGAGCACCTGGCATCGGTGGTCCTTCAGCATCCTCAGGTGCTCACAGTGGCACTGTACTCGGCTTGTACAGGGAGGGTGCATTTTGAGTAGGAGCCTTAGATTGCCTTTCGCATTTCATGGAGATCTTGCTGTTCTCGAAAACTATTTTGTAGCATGGCCTTCCTTTGTTTGCCTCGTGTTTATACTTCCAACTGGAACATCACAATTTTTACTTTAACTTGCTCAGATTGCTTATCGTGTTCCCAGCCTTAGCTACCTGAAACGATTTCTCAGTTCTGACCGTTTTGTGTGTTAGCTGGCCTCCAACGTGGTATGAGTTAATGTGTCAGTAACATAGCAAGTGTGTTGGGTTTCAGACCTCAGCCAGGACTGGGATGTCCAAGAAAGGTTTTACTTACATGTCCCCCTTTTTACAGTAGATTGGAGCACTCTGGTTTTCTGTCACAGTGTCCGTTCTTCTGGGCTTGCATCTGGCTTCCTTGCTGGGTGGTGACCGAGTGCTAAAGTGGGCTGGAGTAGCAGCCACTTGTCTTGAAGCCTAGGCATGGAAGTGGCACAGCTTCACCGGCGCCACATTCTGTTAGCCAAAGTGAGTAGTAACACAGTCAGCTCAACTCAAAGGGAAGGGAAATCGTGCTGGCGTATGCATGCGTGCACGCGTGGAGAGCAGGGGCATTTCATGCATACTTGCAGACTGTCCACTTGAGTGTGCTGAGACACGCCCTGTCTTACGTTGTCAACAAGATGGGCTTCATCAGTAAGGCCTCTGGGCTTGGAGGATCACGTGATCCTTTTGGTTTTGAATTTGGAATTGCTTGATGAATAACCCACTGCGAAAACTTGACGATGGAATAGGCGTTGAACTGGCACCGGCTGTGTCGGCCTTGCTTTCTGCTTTGCCACTCTGCTGGGTTCTGCTGGGTCCTCTGGGTTGTGTAGACGATGGGACCAGGATTCAGAGGGATCTGAGAGATGATCCTGGACTCTTTTCTGCCTCTCTCACCAAGAGAGAGTGGGAAAGTAGCTGAGTCTATCAGCACGATGAGTTAACATGGAAGAGAAGCCCACCAGGGGCTACAGAGCGACTCACTGGGTAAGTGTGTGCCTGGGCCCAGGTCAGGCTGCTTAGAGCCTCCTGTAACTCAGCTCCAGGGGATCTGATGCCCTCTCCTGGTCTGTGGAGGCCCTTGTGTGCTTGTACACGTGCAAACTCACGTGCATGTGCACGCCCCCCCACACTACAAATAATACAAAATAAATCTTAAAATAAAAGTACACACAGAGGGCCAAGAAGCAGAGGTAACAAGTACTTTGTTCAGTGATGGTACAATATTAAAAGACGGGGAGCTGGAACTCCTTAGCTTACATCATCTGTCTCCGGACTGGCCTCTGATTCCATTCCTGTCTCCTCTATTCCCTTTCTCACATAGCACCCAGTGGGGCCTTTAGAAAACGAAGTCAGATTGTATTGTTCTCCTATTCAGAAGACCCTGGCCGGTGTTTACTCTGTCTGTGATCAACACAGGCTCTTCATTACATTAGCTCCCACCTCCTCCAGTGTCCCCCTTTCCTCTCCTTTCTTCCTTGCCTGTGATTGAGCCACGTTTTTTCCCTTCTGCTCCCAGAGCTCGCTCGGGCTGTCTTGCCAGGTTCGTTCCGTCTTGAGGCCCCTGTACTTGCAGTTCCCTCTCTGGAACACTCTGTACCTGGATCTCTGTTGGCTACTTCTTCATTTAGGCCTCAGCCCAGACGGTTCCTGACCCAAGACTCCAAGAGAGCGGTATAACCGGCTCTCTCATTGTTCCCTTACCCCTCTGTTTCTTTTCTTTTTAGATATTGGTCATCTGATTTTATTTTGTTTGTGTGAATGCCTGCCTGCATGCATGTCACCTTTGCTTGTGTGGGCCTTGGTACCCGTGGAAGCCAGAAGAGGGCATTGGCTCCCCTAGAAATGGAGTGACAGACCATTGTGAACCACCATTTGGGTGCTGGAGGCTGAACCTGGGTCCTCTGCAAGATCAGCAAGTGCCTTTTAATCACCAAGCCATCTCTCCAGCTTGTTCTTTTCAACAGAGCTCTGTTTTTTCTTATGCGAGGCGTTGGTGGTGCGTGTGCACAGACCTGTTACCCGAGGATAGGACATGCTAGGTGCTGTTTAAAAGAACATCTGGTACCCAGTGTGCTCTCTGTGTTAGCTTTGTCAAGATGGCACTTCGCTGCTGAAATGTCGCTTAATTGTATCTCCCTCATTGTCCCTCACTCATCGCTGGAGCGCCTGCTCTTTGAGAGCCGTTTCCCAGTCACTGTGCTGCCAGCCTGTTGTCATCGCCAGCACATCCTGAACAACTTGTAGAACCAGGAACCGAAAGGCCAACGGGCATGCCGAACAGGCCAGTGAACCAGGAAATCAGAGGCTGGGAAAGCCGACTGGTTTGTAAGAGAATGTTTACTTGTACGAACCAGATTTGGGATTTTAATTCAGTGCTCTCTTGCAGGACACTGAAAGAATTTGGGGACAATTGACTGTTAATTTTTCCTGTGGAATTTTGAAATGTAGCAAGTAGGATTCTGTAGATAGGCGATCAAGTCTGGCTTTTCAAGAGTAAAGGGTATGGGTCTAAAATTTAGATCGCTAATCCCAACATGTTGGAGGCTGAGACAGGAGGATTGGAAGCTATACAGTGACGCCTTGTAAAACCAAAACCAATAGTCCTGCACTGGGAGCTTTGTGCTCATGTAGTTTATTTAGAGTGTTTATTAAACGGTGTGGAGCCAAACTGTAGTACCAACACTTCTAGACGCAGGAGGACCGCTGTGAGCCTGGTCCGCCGAGGGAGCCCCTGTGTCCAGAGAAAAAGAGAGAAGTATGCCGTGTGGTAGGTAAATGGCGCTTCCCGAGGGAAAAGAGGCCTGGAGAACTGAATTGAAAACTTTCAGGTCATTCCTGAGTTTATAGCAGAACCACAGTGAACCCTGGTTTTCTCATCAACTGCTTGTCACTGTGGAACCAACTCTCGAGCCCATTTGTTTACTTTTGTATCTATTTGTTGTTGTTGTTTGTTCGAAACAGGTGCTTACTATGTAGCCCTGGAGGGCCAGGAACTCTGGGACTTCCTGTAGGCCAAGCTGGCCTCGAACCTGCAGAGATCTGCCTGCCTCTCACCTAGTAGTCTTAACGGCCGCTGACGAAAGTCGCCAAGGTTAAATTTTAGTAAACTTTAGGACTGAGAAAATGGGGCCAGAGCCTCTTCTTTCGGTTCCTCCTTACGCTACTCACCGAGTAGAGGGAAACTCCTGGCTTCACCCCTTACCTTCAGCGAAGATGAGCATATTGGTTTTATTTTCAGTTGTCTGAAAATGTCAGGCACATGACAGTTATTATCTGTCAGGAGAATACTTCTTGAGAATGTTGCTAAACAAATACAAATGTTAGCAGTTCCCAGCAGGCATTTGTTGCAGAGGAGACCATATGTGCCAAGAGATGTGTAAAGAGACGGAGGATAAACTGCTACCGCGTAAGAGGCTACCGCGTAAAATCAGGCAAATTTTAGTGTTAGGAATTGTTGTTATTTAAAAACCTTTTCCAGGGATAGCCAGAACCACAAGGTACATCTAATGGAAGCAGGCAGGAATCGATGTGCAGAGTTCCAGCTTGTTTGCACGTGGGACCGCTGTGGCAGTAACACGCTCCTGTAACCCCTTAGGCGTTTCTTAGACCCTTCGCTTCATTTGCTTTGGTCTATGGTAGAGAAGTCATTTCTCAAGAGAGGCAGCTCTCTACATCCGCTTGTTAGTGTTACCCACAGTCTGTAGTCTACATAGGGCTCAGTCTCTGTGTTGTAAGTTGCATGGATTTGGAAACATGTACAATGATGTGTTATAGTGTCATAGAGAATACGTCCAGTGCCCTAAGATAGCCTGTGCTCTGGTTATTCATGCCCCCTCCTCCATAATCCTGGTAGTCATAAATATTTTCAATGTATAGCCAGCCTGTTCTACATAGTGAGTTCCAGGCTAGCCAAAGCCACATGGCAAGACCTTATCTCAAATAAGCAAATAAATAAATAAATAAAATGAGAAAAAGAATCTAGGTGACAATAGGTATAGTGATGACTTTTGGGGTACATCCCACAGACATCCATTGAAGAGAGGTCTACTCTTGGAATAAAAACTGTCACGAGAACAAGCCAGAGAGAAAGCCACACAAAAGACTGTTATTCAAAGCATACGAAGAACTCAGCAATAAGAAAAAGACCAAAGACCTGTGTAGACACCTCGCTAAAGAAGACACCAGATGGCAAGTGGGCAGCGGAAAATGTGATGAGCATTCTAAATCACTAGGGAGCTGCGAATTCGAACACACTGAGATCCCACCATATACCTATTAGACCGGCCAAAATCCAAAACACCAACAACACAGGTGCTGGTGAGAATTCAGAGCAACACGAACCCTCGCTCAGTGCCGATGGGGATGCAAATCTGTGCAGCCTTGGAAACTATCTTAGAAGATAGTTTGTCAGTTCCTTAGGAGACGAA
This sequence comes from Myodes glareolus, assembly GCF_982192425.1. Taxonomy (NCBI): domain Eukaryota; kingdom Metazoa; phylum Chordata; class Mammalia; order Rodentia; family Cricetidae; genus Myodes; species Myodes glareolus. The sequence goes on from NC_142051.1 coordinate 34,562,188, forward strand.
ACATAGTCTTATCTTATGAGCCACACTAGTGCTTCCTGGTATTTACCTACCTAGTAAACTGAAATTGTATAGCCCAGAAGAAAGCGTGCCCATGGTGCTTATAAAGCTTTATTTAAAACTGCCAAAATTGGAAACCAACCAAGCTGTTCTTCAGAAAGTGCATGGATAAATAAGCAAGGTACATTCAGATAACAGGATATTATGCAGCACCTGGGAGAAACTAGTCGCTCGTGGAAAGCCATGAGGATAAGTAAATGACTATTACCACTTGGGGGAAGGCATTCAACAAAGGCCATCGACCCTACGATTCCAGTCACACTGCAGTCTGCAAAGATAAACTACAGGGACAGTGAAAGCGGATTGGTGGCTAGGGCGGAGGATGTAGCTCCGCTGAGAGAACACTTGCGCAGCATGCTCGAAGCCCTAGGTCTGACCCTTGACACTGCGTGTAGAACGGTGGAAAACACTTGTAATTCGAACACTAAAGAGGTAGTGGGCGGGCATCCGAAGTTCAAGGTCACTATCTAGATAGGAGATCCAAAGGTGAGCAGAGGACTCAGTAGGACTAGTCTTATAATTGTTGCTTCAGTTGGTTTATACCACTTGGCCCTCTTATCAAGATGGAGAAGTTAGGTTGCAGGTCCTCTCCTTTTACCCTTAGGACATTGTTATTTCTGTCCTGATGAGATCATCAGGCAAGATGGGGGCAAGCCACAAGGTTGCTATTTAAAAAATCTATTTTCCTTGTAGATCTAGTTTTTAAACAAGAGTTGAATCCAAGTTACATATACAGTATATCCGAAATAAGAGTTGAATCACATATATAGTAAATTGTGGCAAATTAAAATTACCTATGTATAGATTTTTAACTCTAAACCTTTTGGTATGTTTTAAGTTAAATTTTATTTCAGATTTTTTTTTTTAACCATACCCAATGAACTTACAAATCCTGCGAGAGTTTATAGCATAGACTTAAAGATTTTTTGAGAGCAGAGAACAAAAACCGTAGAGATAAGGGTTTTTGACTTTTTTTTTTTTGTGATAGAGTATCTTTACATAGCCCTGGCTGTCCTGGAACTTGCTCTGTAGATCAGGCCGACCCTTAAAGAGATTCACCTCCCTCCACCCCCTGAGTGCTGACGTCAAAGGGTGCGCCACCGTGCCCAGCGAGAGAAAGGAGCTCTAAGAATAGAAAGCAGGAAAACTTCACGATAAGAGGCTTCAAAAGTATAGAGCAGAGAAGGTTTAGATACAAAAAATTTGGGGGGTCATTTGTTTGTGCCGTGGCAGAAGTTGTTGCCATAAGAAAAAAATTGAAAATCAACTGTGCCATTGACTGAGCGGTACTGGGACCAAGCCGTTTGCAGTAAGATCGGAGGCTTTAATAAAATCTCTGAGTCTGAGGAGGAAGAGAGAAATGGTCATATAAGGCCCAGAAGGGCCTAAGGGAGCAGTGGGCCTTTCAGGAGGGAGCTGAGAGACAGAAGGGGCAGGATGAAGATAAGAACTCTGTTCGAGGTAAGGTTCCAGTATTGAAGAGGCCCAGAAGGGCTTAAGCATAATTGTTCATGTCTGGCTACAAAGGAATCTGGAGCAGTTGACTGCCTCTGAAAGGAACACTCTCGCTTTCAGGTCCTCTTCTCTGTGGACTTGTTATGTTTTACCGCCAGTGGTCTCGGTGCTTTTCATTTTTAACCAGCGGTTCACTCTGGGTATTAGAGGGATGGCATATCCAAGACTAAAGCCGTTTGGACCTCTGTGATTCCAAGCAGTGCTCGGATGAGTTCCCTCGAGCACTGCCTGCTCCGCTCCCTGCAGCTTCACATCGCAAACTGGTTTTGAAGAAGAAGAAAAATCAATTTAAAGAAAGAGGAGAAAGTAGAAATGAAGGAAAGAAGGAAGGAAGGAAGAAGGGAGGGAAGGAAGGAAGGAAGGAAGGAAGGAAGGAAGGAAGAAGGGAGGGAAGGAAGGAAGGAAGGAAGGAAGGAAGGAAGGAAGGAAGAAAGGAAGGAAGAAATGGACCTAGGTGTCCTGTGAAGTCTGAAGACCTCTGCCCCAGGCAGTTGGGCTCCTCTCTTCCCAGCCACATCCCCTGTGGATTACATGGGGAATGCTGTGACTGGAAGTGACGCCACAGTATCTGTACATAGCAGGCTGTGGAAAGCTGTAAGAAACTCTAATTGTGTTGAAGAGAATGTGTCTTATGGAACACTGTGCTATAGAATGTACTGCAGCGAGTGATGGAAAGACTTTGTATACCAAGCAGAAAGTGTCCATTGTGGGATGAGAAGCTGGGGCATTTGTATGGACCGTTTAGTGTATGAGGATTTGAATAGGAAATTAACTGGGTGCAGGTGACCTGTCCCTACTTTTGTTGTATTTACTGATTTCTCTTCCGCTTCAAAAGCCTCTTCCTGCTGGGCATGCTGGCACACTTTTAATTCCAGCACTTGGGAGGCAGAGGCAGGCTGATCTCTGAGAGTTCAAGGCCAGCCTGGTCTACAGAATGAGTTCCAGGACAGCCAGGACTGAGTAAAGAGACCCTGCCTCAAACAAACAAACAAACAAACAAACAAACAAACAAACAAATAAAAAGCCTCCTGTGAGATAGTACTTCCCTCATTTTACAGACGAGGAAGCTCAGAGAGGTAAATGTTTCCAGTCTCAAAAGTGTATAATTTTACTTAAACCAGCACTGATCAAATCCTGTGATTGCTCTGGATTAGCCTGCACGTTTGCAGCCCCGCAGTGCACACTGCTTTTGTAGTTAATGTGCACAGCTGGCAGGGAACGAGTACTTACTTATGGCTCTCTTGACTTCGTGAGGCCTCTGTATTTGAGACAATATATAGTTATTTGGGGCAATGTATTTTTTATATTTAGCTATTTGATTTTGTTTCATTTTGTTGCTTTTTATATTAGGGAAGAGATTCTTCTAGAACATCTAATGTGGGCTATTATCAAATCTAAAAAAATAAAAACTTACTGAGGTTAAAAAACAAACAGTGACCATGAACTTTAAAGAGCTACATGGTAGCCCTTCCTTGTTGCTTTCTGCCATAAATCCTACTAACTGAAGTAGTAGAAGGGAGGGAACAAGTGGCTATAGAAGACAAGATTAGACTACATACATGATGTGGCCTCTCATGTGCAGGAATTAGAAGGGACTAGACCTGTTGAAGACATTGGGAGATGGAGGGTCAGCTTTGGCATTCACCGTCTCCGTTTCAGGGTAATACTACAGCCCTAACCTTGGGCTTGCTCCCTCATGGTCTGCTCTTGGATAATCACCATGTGTGTTTAGATTTTGAAAGATCCTTATATCTTTTGCAATTTCATCTTGTTAGTATCAACTCTTGGTAATCCTATCATGCAATTTGCCTTATTTACGGATGCTCAAGAGGGAAAACTCAGCCAGAGAAGGTCACCTTGGTTGAATTGTTAGGTTTTAAAATCCCCGGATATGAAATCCGCCAGTTCTGATGTAATAAGCCAATCAAACTGAATTAACAGAGCCAGGTTTAATCTGAGCAAAGCACTCCTGGGTAACCCTCAGAAAGGTACAGGTACATTGGCAAATATGGCTACCAGGTCTTAAGTAGCCTATAGGCGTGGTCTTGAATATCCCCAAGGAGAGGCTGGCCTTTGGTGGGCTTTCTCAGGGGCGGAGTTTGAAGAGGGCAGCTCCAGGAGAGGGGCCACCGCTTGGCACACTGAGGGTGGGGTTTGCAGAGGGCAGCTCCAAGTTCGGGGTGCTGAGGACAGGGACTGGAATGGGGCTCCAAACCGTACATTCCAAACATGGCCCTTTCAATTGTTTTGATGACCAAGCAGGGTTCAAGGCTGGTGAATTCTTCCCGGGTTTGCTTTCAAGTAACGAGACAGATACTAGGATCTTAAGTGAAGCGCAAATGGCTGTGTGTTCTGGCTTTCCTTCTCTGTGCACGGCTTCCTGTGGACTTCGCAGAGGGCTGTTAGGTGGCAGGATCATCGTACAGGGTTTTTGAAGCTGATGAGGATTAAATAGTTCACGGACCTTTGAGCCGTGCAGGTCTGTGACTGTTCAGGACATCTGCATCTGTTCCCTCCATGACCATTGTCCCCACGAGATGGGACCATTGCTTCAGATACATAATGTCCCAATGTAAAAATCAGCCATCGCTCAATGTGGGCTCTAACAACAGAGCCAACCGCGCCCTAATGCTTCCTCCTGAGGTTCTGTGAGCAGAGAGGGGTGCAATTCCAGCCTGAATCGCTATATGATCAAATAGTCTACAGAATTAGAGAAAATGATTCTTAGGGTCAGAAAAATAACACCTGGTACTAGTGAAGTGGATAAATGAGGGACATATAGAGGGTTTATATTTATATCTGTGGGTGGTTTGCATGTTTGTGCACCACATCTGTACAGTGCTCATGGGGGCCAGAAGATGGTGTTGGGTCCCCTGGAACTGGAGTTACAGATGGTTGTGAGCTGCCATGCAGGTGCTGGGAATTGAACCCCGGTCCCCTGCAAGAACAAGAAGTACTCTGAACTGCTGAATCATCTCTCTAGCCCTCCATATGGTGATGTTTTATTATTAAGTACGAAAGCACTAAAATATAGAAAATAAAAACAAAGTAGTATGTAGACCAAGAAATTGGAAGTCATTATGATATGGGCACCTACATTTGACAAGGATTCTGTAAAAACAAATTATAAACTTCACGAGCATAAATTAACAATCCTTATGAACATGTTAGCAGAGTCCAGTACAATAGAAAGAGGAATTACTGTATTGCTTGCTTTTTGCGTTGCTGTGATGAAATACCTGGAAGGTGGTAAGTTTTGAATCCCCAGCTATTGGATCTCTGTCCCCGCTCAGATGTAATAATCTGAGCAAGCACTCCTGGGTGACACTCAGGAGAATGAGAGAGGTATCAAGTAGCAAATATGGCTATCAGGTTTTAAGTAGCCTGTAGGTGTGGTCTTGAGCAGTCCCAAGGGGGTGCTGATTTTTGGCAGGCTTTCTCAAGGGTGGAGTTTGAAGAGGGTAGCTCCAGGGGAGGGGCCTCTGCTTGCTGCCCTGAGGGTGTGGTTTGGAATGGGAGGAGTGAGACCTGAGCTTGGAATGGGACCCCAAGCAGGATATCCCAAACCGAAGGGTCTATTTTGACTCATGGTTCTAGGGTATGGTCCATCTTGTTTCTGTCCACTCTGGCTCCCCAGCCCATGGACCACCATTCACATTCAGGAAGGGTCTTTCCACCTCTATTTCCCCAACGCGAGAACCCCCCTCACAGACTGCTCTGTTGCTGAGATAAAAATACCGTGACAAACGCGACTTAAGGAAGAGAGCTGCATTGGGTTCAGATCCGTGAGATGATCTATCACGACAGAAGTCGCCAGGAGGAACCTGAAGCGTCTGGTCACATTGTATCCACAATCAGGAAGGGGAGAGAGATGGGTGCCTGTGCTCAGCTCAATTTTTCTTCCTTTCTCTCTCTTTCTATCTCTCCCTCCCCCTTCCTTGCTTCCTTTCATACAGTCTAGGTTAGCAGTCTGGGGAGTGTGTCACCCACAATGTGTGGGTCTTTTCACTCCAGCTAACCTGATCTAGTTAGTCTTCCAGAGACATGCCCGGGGCCATCTTCCAGGTGACTCTATAGATGTCATTTAGTAGATGATTAAGATTAGCCTTCTGTCCTAGATAGCTTTAGCTATCAACATACCCTAGAGACATCCAAGAGAGCATCAGCTGAAGAGTCACCCAGATATACTGGCCTGATGCCACGTCTGTGAGGTTGTCTTGACTGATGGTAGGTGTGGAAGGGTCCACCCACTGATGGGTGACACCATCCCCAGGCAGGTAGACCTGGGCTGAGGAAGAAAGTGAGCTGAGCCCCAGCCAGTGAGTGGGCTCTAGAGTGAGCAGTAAGCAGGGTTTGTTCCCTTTCTGAGTTTGTCTTGACTTCCCTCGATGACGGCTTGTACCCTGGAAGTGTAAGCCAAACCAACCTATTCCTCTCTGCTTTTGGTCAGAGCGTTTTGTCATGGCAAATGAAAGAAAGCCAGAACAGAAGTTGGTGTTAAGAACAGGGGATTGCTGTGTTTGCAGACTCTGTTATTTTGGGGGAGTATTGTGGAAGCAGTTAGAAAAGCCTTCGAGTGCTCGGAGGTTAGTGGGCTGGTCTGTGGGAGCTTAGCAGATACGGAATGTTGACGGAAATGCATGCAATGTAAAGTTTTCAGAGGGCAGCAGGGACTGTTTCAGCCCTTTATGTGGTATTTTGGATTAAGAATCTGAGATTATTGATTAACTGGGGCTGAGCAATCAGCTGTGATTGACAAGGGCCCAGCTCTGCCGAAGTGAAACTGTCTGGGCTTCCCGGGACCACGGATGCTGGTCATCTGGGGCTGAAAATGGAACTGATTAGTAAGAGTCCAGCATCATCCTCCGTGCTTCATCTGACAACGAGGCCAGCACACAGAAGCTGTCATCCAACCGGGCCAAGCCTGCATCTAAAGCTGGCCCCTGGACTTGGCAGCATCAAAAAGACCTTTATGTGGCACCGGTTTTGAAGCTGCAACTGAGGCCTGACCCCGTGTGACATGGTTGGAGCCCCTATGGGGAGGCCAAAAGAGTCCTGTGGGGAAGGTGCAGCTCCGCTTGCAGTGAAGATCCCGGGGTGCCCCGGGATGTGGTTATCGCGGGGTGACTGCCAGTGAAGTGGCAGGCGTGAAGTGGAGCTAGCCTGAGAGACAAGCTACATGTGCTGCCAATAGCAGAGCCGGAGAAGCAGGACTGTCTGAGAGAGCACTGTCTGTTGCGTATAGTTCTGGGGGGGGGGGGCAGAACTACCTAAGCCCTTTGACCCCCCCCCCCCCCAACTGCGCTGTAGCGCCTGCACTAGGGGATGGTATGCGAGCCGGGAACTAAGCTGGAGACTTAAACACACACACACACACACACACACACACACACACACACACACACACAGAGACAAGGGGACACGGGTCATCCATGATACAAGAATGCCAAGTTTATTGTGCTCCAGGGAAGCGTAATTAGGGATCCTTAACTGATAGCCACGTCCCGGCTCTCGGGATCTTTCAGCTGCAGGCCTGACCAGAACCCACTCCCCCACTCCCCTGCCATCAGGGTCTCGTGCTCAGAGCAGCTGCAGGCACAGGGGTTTTGCTCCGTTCACTCCAGCAGGCAAAGGGTCTGAGGTGGGCAAAGAAAGTCAAGGGGCCAGGGGTCTGCAGCCCCCAACACTGGGCATGGAGTTACAGCACTTGGTGTTTTCCCTGCTCTCTTTCAGCCTTGAGTCTAATCTTTCCCACGCCTCCACTCCTCTCTTTTGGAATGGGAGCGTATGCTACAAGCCCATTTATGTTTAGAGCTTATTGGTCTCAGAATTTTAGGCTAAGAATAATTGCCTTCTTATTCATAAATGGCATTTTAAATAACTTTTGAGTTTGAAGAATTCATAACGTGTTGGGATTTCATACAAGTCGTTTTGGGACAAAAAAGAATGAAGTTAAATCTGGACATCAACATGAATTATTTAAGTAAAAGTAAATAAGGGCTCTATAAAAGGAGCACGGTGAAACCAATGCCCATGTCATCTTTATTGTCTCGTGTCTTGTGGTGGCACCACTGCAGTCCTCTGTCGGCCTGACACCCTTAGCAGAACTAGAGAAGACTTAAAAGCAAAAGCAGATGCAATTCTGTGAGAGCCCTCTCTTCATAATAAGAGCTTGGTATCTAAGGCTAAAAACTAATGTCAAGATGGGAAAATGGCTGGCTGCATATGCAGCCAATAGTTATAACCCGGAGTTTAGAAGGGGCTCTTACAGATTAATAAGCAGAAGAGTGTTGGGGGCTGCAGACCCCAGACCCCTTGACTGTCTCTGCCTGCCGCAGACCCTTCGCCTGCTGGAGTGAACGGAGTAAACAACTTGTTTTCCTGTGCCTGCAGCTGCTCTGAGCACGAGACCCTCACGAGTTCCTGATGGCAGGGGAGTGAATTCTGGTGGGTTTTACAGCTGAAATCCCAAGAGCTGGGCGTGGCTAGCAGTTAAGGATCCCTATATAAGCTTCCCTGGAGCACAATAAAGATGGCATTCTTGTTTCAAGGATGACCCGTAGTCCCTCTCTGTCTCTGTGTGTCTTTGTATGTGTGGATAAATCTCTAGACTAGTGCCGCGAACCATACCGTAGCGTGTAGAGCAGACGCTGTGCTTTACAGAAGAGGAATTGTTCAGATAAAAACGGGACACAAATATGTGAGAACAGTATAGCCACAAATGGCTACCAGCAACACCTTACTATTCTGACTGAGACCCTCACTACCTGTCATTTACTGCTTGCCTTGGGCTAAGAGCTTCATGTTGGCACCCAGTGAAGTACTGTAATAGGCGTATGAAGTTCCGAAGATGCTCAAGGGGAATGGCTAACTGGCGCCAATGGGCATACAAAGTGTATGCTGGCCTCAGGGTCTCTCTGTTACAGAATCCATGCTGTTGGCATCCTGGCACCTTTCAGCACGTCTCACCCCACCTCCTACCCTGAACCTCCCTAGCTCAGGGACTTCCCTTCCCTTCCTCCAGTTTCTGATTCCTACAGAACCCAGCCATTTTGGCCACAGGCTGTGTTGGTTCTTCTCTCTTGGTTTACTTGTTCTCTCTCTCTCTTCCACTACCCCCCACCTCTTTTTATGGCTTAGTTCAGTCTGGATGTTTCCAGGTGCATCTGGCTATTGTCTCCTGCGTATCTACAATGAAACCCTTCTCAGCCACACCTTGGAGGCTCCAGGTCCTCGTTTTCATTCAAGGTGAAATGACTTACATTTTTTCAATTAGGAATTTCTACTCAGCGAGTTAAGGCAGTTTGTTCTCAGTCATGATGCTTTTATTCGGGCAGTTGGAACCTAAGATTGTCTGTCTCCAAAGTCCTTGTTCTCCAGGGCAACAGCAGTTGACTGCTTTTGTACTCGAAAGGATAATGCAGTGGAGGCAAGCAGAAGTTACTATTTTTCTCTCAGATTGGCATTTAAACACAGTACTTGTTCTGGCTATTTTTTATGTCAGTTGGCACAACTAGGGTCATTTGGGAAGAAGGAAATCTTAATTGAGGAAATGCCTCCTAAGGATTGGTCTGTAGGCAAATCTGTAGGGCATTTTTGTGATTGATGCTTGATGTGGGAGGGCCCAGTTCACTGCCAATGGTTCCACCCCGGGCAGCCAGGTGGTCCTGGATGGCATGGGAAAGCAGGCTGAGCAATCCACAGGCAGCAAGCCAGTAAGCAGCGCTCCTCCTTGGTCTCTGCTTCAGTTCCTGCCTTGCTCGAGTTCGTTGTGACTCCCTCATGACAGACCATTGCTGGGACAAGCAAGCTTTTTATGTTCGCATTTCTTTGAGAGTAATTGGTGGGTATCAGCTTACACAGACATATCGTGTCTCAGGTTTTCCCAAGAATTACAAGGCTTCTTCTTTCTTACCATGTTTAAAGGAATAGTTGGCCAGCTATTTGATTTGCAAACCCAATCAGTGTGAAGGCTGTGTTGGGTAAATGTCTTGACAGAAATGAGGAAGTTCTGTTGATCATGTTTGCTCAATCAGGAGATCAGCAAAGTTAGTTTTCTTTACTGAACTTATATCTCTATTACAAAATGAAATATCCTGATAGGATTTAGCAAAGTTGCCAGGGAGAGGTGATTGAGCTGATTTTGGTTTAGAGAAGATTTTTTTTTTTCTGACAGACTGTCATGTTAGGAACATCTCGAAAGGTTTGACATCTCCATAATCGATTGTAAAATGAGGTGGACTTGCTGGTGCATTCCTCTAATCTCAACACACAGGAGGCGGAGGCAGTAAGATCTCTGCAAGTTTGAGGCCGGACAGCAAGGGCTACATAGCAAGATTCTGACTCAAATAATTATAGACCAGCGAGATCCATTACTCATGGGGCCCGTGAGCAATTTACACAGTAGCTAAACATCATCTTGTCTACTCAAAGAACATTGCCTAGTGATAACAATTATGGGCTAATTAATATAGTGCCTTGGGGCTGGAGAGGGGGATCAGCAGATGAGAGCACTGGCTGCTCTTCCAGAGGATCTGGGTGTTGCAGAATCGTTCTTTAACTATACAAAGATATATTGCATTTGGTTAACTCGGTAAAGATGACTTGCATTTGTTTATGTTGCAGAATACTTGTTTAACTATGTAGAGATGTGTTGCATTTATTTAATTATATAGGATGTGTTGCTGTTTTACTTTGCCCACCTAAGGCAACTGATTGGCTTAATAAAAAGCTGAATGGCCAATAGCAAGAGAGGAGGTAGAGGTGGGACTTCTGGGCAGGGAGGGAATCGAGACACCAGGGGCCAGCCAGCCACACAGGGAGGAAGCAGGAGAGTAGGGCTTACAGAATGAAAGATAAAAAGCCTTTATGCAAATGTAGATGAATAGAAACAGGTTAAGAGAACCAGTGGAATAAGCCTAAGCTAAGTCTCTGTGTCCTTATTTGGGAGCTGGTTGGTGGCCCAAAGAAAATCCCAACTATACCTGTGTTCAGTTCCTGGTACCCACATGGCAGCTCACAACTCTGGTACCCTCACCCAGACATACATGTGGGCAAAGCGCCAATACACATAAAAACAAATCAAACAATAAAAATAGTGCCTTTTGAGATTCAGCTGCAAAGATGTGAGTTGTGTGTAAAGGTGGATTTGGAAGTAGATTGCTTCATTTCTTGTCGGATAGAGAAAGAAGCACACGTAGTGAAGAGCCTGGCTTTAGGGAACTCTCGAGGACATTTGGGGAGCAGAACAAGGGGGCAGTTGCAGAGAAAATGCTCCCTAATGGCTTTTTGAGGAGTACTTTAATGCAGTGGTTATTTAGAGATATCTTGAAGATACCATCTTGGCCCCACTCTTTCGTTTCGACATTCTCTTTTAGAGGGAACAAGTTGGAGTGTGATGTGTTTGAGCAGGGAAACTCTTGTTAGTGGTGGAGTGCATTTTGGGGTCAGACTGACCCGGGTTACAATTCAAATCTAGGCTCCATCACTTTAGTAGTGTATAAAACTCAGGCAAGTTTGAGCTTCTCTGAACTGAAGTGTTCTCATTTCAAATTACAAACTTCCCGAAGCCACTAACATTAAATGAGATATAAAGAACCGACAGAACCACACCAAATGCGCTGCAAGTGGCTGCTTCTGTCGTGGAGATTTATTTTAGAAGATGGCCTACTACGTGCAGCAGTACAGACTCCTGGTGCTGCCCCTTAACAACCCGTCATCTTGAGCACGTGGTTTCTGCTCCGAGCCTCAGGTTCTTGCCCATGAAATGGCATCCGTATTCTTTCCCTTGTCAGAACTTGTGAGATTAGAGGAAATATAGGTCAAGCTGCCAAGGTCCATGCCTGGAACAAAGTGAGTATTCAATGAATGGTTGTTGTTACAAAGCAGGTAAACACTGGGGACACCGTAGGTCTTGCCCTTTTTCCTTCCTGCCTCTGCTCTTGACCTTCAGCTGTCTCTTTAAGAAATCGCATGCACATAGTTAAGACTCCAGTACAGGGAATGCTTAGGAAATATTGTTCAAATTTACTGTAAAGAGGGGCTGGAGAGTGTTGGGTTGGATTTTTTAATTCTAGCCCCACACTGGAATGCCAAAATGTTGTTGGTTGTGTTTTTACTCTATTTACTCTTTGCTATTTTGGGGGCCCATCACTCAGCTCCCAAAAAATTCACACACACAGAGGCTTATTGTTACTTATAAATGCCGGACCCTAGCCTGGCTTGTTTCTAGCCAGCTTTTCTTAACTTATCCCATCTATCTTTTGCTTCTGGGCTTTTATCTTTCTCTATTTCTTTATTTTATTTATTTATTTACGTAGTTTTTGATTTTTTTCAAGACAGGGTTTCTCTGTAGTTTTGGAGCCTGTCCTGGAACTAGCTCTTGTAAACCAGGCTGGCCTCGGACTCACAGAGATCCGCCTGCCTCTGCCTCCCGAGTGCTGGGATTAAAGGCATGCACCACCACCGCCCAGCATCTTTCTCTTTCTGTATGCCTTTCTTTACTTCTTTCTCCACGGCTTGCTGTGTAGCTGGGTGGCTGGCCCTTGATGTCCTCCTCTCCTTGTTCTATTTTGCTCCTTCTTCTCCTAGATTTCTCTTTCTATATCGTCTCTCTGCCTGCCAGCCCCACTTTTCCTTTTTCCTGCCTCTCTATTGGCCGTTCATCTCTTTATTAGACCATCAGGTATTTTAGACAGTCAAAGAGTCACGGCTTCACAGAGTTAAACAAATGCAGCAGAAAAGGACGCAACACATCTTTGCACCATTGCACAAATGTTCCACAGCATAAACAAATGTAACGCATCTTAAAATAATATTCTACAACAGGAGAGAGTGAGTGCTCGGAGGTTATGAGCATTGGCTGCTCTTGCAGAGGACCCAGGATCAGTTCCCAGTACCTACATGGCATCTCACAATCGTCTATAATTCTAGTTTCAGGGGAGCTGATGCCCTCTTCTGGCTCTTGTGGGTACCAGGAATGCACAGCGTGCACAGAGATAATATAGACAAAGTAGACATACTCAAACTGATTTTCCTTGTGATGTTACACTTGCTCGAGAGACTGATAGTCACCAGCAGTGGTGGTTATAGTGGGGAAAGAGGTGTCTACCTTGGGCCTCTTGTGTCTTGGGAAGAAGTGTCAAGTGGAGCATATGATTGTTCCACCTCTAACTTCACAGATGTCACTGACATCTGACTGTGCTGCCCAACCGAGCAGCCAGCCCTGTGGTCGCTCTTGGAGGTACCCGGTGCTGGCTAAGCACCTGGTACGCACCATCTGCACAGCACACGCCCAGCAAATCTACTTGATAGGCACAATTAGCCTTCACTTAATTATACGCTTAAACCCAGATGTTTGGAGGCCGAATAAGAATGGCCCCCATAGGTTCGTATATTTCATAAAGAGGTTACAAAATGTGACCCAAAGGGGCTGGGGCAGTGGAGGGCTGCAGCTTAGCTGCCCATTGAGGGACCAGCGTAGCATGTTCAGTGATTTCCATTCGTGAACTGTTGCTGTATTCTGATAGGGGTATGCTCTGGAATCTTCTTTTTATGGTTCCTCAGATAAAAACAAAGCATTTACATATACTTAGGATGGTGATATTTTTCCTAAAGGCAGATGGAAGGCAGTGGCTACTATATACATATTGACTGTATAAATATATATTGCCTACTATATTGGTTACTGTATACATATTGACTATATAAATATATATTGTCACTATATTGACTACTGTATACATATTAACATTAAAGAACAAATTCAGACTTTGCCCTTTACTAATCAATGTCTAATAGGTGCAGTTTTTAAAGTCATTGGACATCGTCTGTTGTAAGAATGCTGCCCTCCTAGGGGTGGATATGGCCACAAAAGCAGGAGGATGGTCCGAACTGCATACAGTTCCCAGGCACACAATACAGTAACCAGGAGAAAAACAGGGGTGGCCCCACCTTGTCTACCCTGGCTGCCAGTCATTAAAGTGTCACTTTGGCTACTGGGTACCTTTTAAATCATGCCGGTTGCCCATCTTTGGGGCCTTCCCAGGCCAGGGATCTGGGTAGTCAGTTTATAGTTCTAGGAACCCGGCAGGACTGCTGTGTTAGCACTTGCTGGCTTTTTATGGAACAGGGGAATGTTGTTGAGGGAATCCAGGCAGCTGGAACCTGACACATTAGCAATTTGGTCTGAGGGAGAATTTGGGGGTGAGAAAATGTAGCTCACCATGGAAAGTCATTTGGGTCCCCAGGCAGCTGCCAGGGGACAGGACTAGTATTCGGAAGGCAAGCAGGAGTTTCCCAAGTGCTCCCTCTTTATTCATTTCTGTGAGGGCTACCTTTAGCTCGCGGACCCGACCACGTGGCTCGTTTTGAAAAGGGCAGCCGTGTTCTGCTGCCGCTTCTGAGCTGCTTTGTTAGCTGGTACAAAACAACAGCCCTGCTCATTTTTTTTTCTAAGGTTGGAGGAAAAAGGGCTGGCTGAAGAGGGGGCTGGGAGAGGGAGAAGAAAGGAGGGACCAAGGACCTGAAGCGGGCCCTGTGGCCTCAGTCCTGCCGGGCACCCTGCCCTCCGAAGCCCATTACCGTCTCATCGTAGTTTAAGGCAGGATGGAATTCTATGGAGTAACTTCTGGAGATGCCCTTCCCAACCTCAGGCTGCTTCCAACAGAGAGGTGACCTAACTCTGTAAGCTAGGCAAGCCAGTCCTAGGGTGAGTCCACCAGGATAATGCCCGGATATCCTCACCCTGCCCAGTGCCAGCTTCGTCCCGAACTGAAGCCGAGGCCTCCCTAACTTGGGCCTGCTCTGTTTTGTGCATGGAGCCCGGCCGCCCATTTCATGGCCATAAACAGTAAAACCCTCCTCTGTTGAAAGTTACAGAAGATCACGGGGACCGGATTAAGGGAGAATAAAACGTTAGTAAGTCAGAGCATTCGGCTTTAATGAGAGGAGATCTAGAGAGGGAGGGAGGGAGGGATATGGGGAAATCAGGGGTAAGGGACAGGCAGGGTGTCTGGTTGGCTTTGGAAACTGTCGCGAGGAGTCATTCAGTCTCTGGGATGTCTTTCTCTAATTTCCAGTGGTAAAGTGTGACTTTGAAAGGATATCGGGAATCTGGGGGCTGTATGTGCCCCTCCCCCATTTCAGGGCCTCTGTGTAGGGGTCTGGCTGCCTTTGAGCTGGACTGCGCTGACCGAACTTGGTTGTGGTCAGAGTCTAGGAGGAAGTCCGGTGCTGCCAGCTCGGCACTGTAGCCTCTTCCCTAAAATTATATATAGCCTACTTATTTACAATATGGATTTGATGCTGATCCCCATTCATCCAACAGGATGTGTGTTGAATGGATCTAATCCATTATTTTAAAATGTGCTATCTGGTTTTTATGCCGTCAGTCTGGTTTTAGGGTAAACCGACGGGTTACTGATGGCCGGGTTTGCCTGAGCTGCGAATCTAGAATCTCTTTTATTGGCACCAGGGGATAGCTTAAAAAAAAAAAAAAGACTCCTAGGATTAAATATCACACATAGTGTCAGCACAAACACACAGTCAGGAGCGTCAAGACTGTTGTCAGGTCTTGTTGCCATGTTCCCAGGAGCTATGGCAATGCAATGCCACTGAGTTTTCAAAACTCAAGAAGAGTGCCAGCGGCACAGAAGGAAAAAGAAAGATGGTAGAGGTTAGCATTATTGTTCTCATCGTAGAAATAAGGACTTTTTCTTTTTGTATTTCTTAATACAAAAATCCTGTGCTTAATGTTAAGTTCAGGATCGTGTAGGGAGAACAGCAGAAATCATTGCGGACTGCTAACCTCAACCAGGCTTTTGTTTCACGTCCTTCCTTGCTCTGCCCATCCCGTTTCATTATAAGAGGCTTTCGCGAGAACATTCAAATCATTTATTTTGGAACGCTTAACTTCAGAAGACGTTTGCTGTGTCTCCTAACAGAAAATATAAACATTTTAGTATAGGAACAAATGGTGAACTTAAGACTGCGCTGCAGCAGGGGGGTCTGGCCAGAGAGAGCAGCCTGCGGAAGATCGTGCCACTGACTTTTAAAATAGGGGGAGAAAAAAAATCTGCTGACGCAGACCAGGTGCTTTCTAGATATTTTGTTCGAGTTGAAATTAGCTAGTCAAGGGGAGTAATTGGAATAACTTCTTTTCGATATCTAACGGTTTTCTTTCTTAAAAAAACAAACAAGAAAATAAACCCTCAGTTAACGGTGATAAACTCGCAGGAATGAGGCACCATCTAGCTACGGAAAAGAGACTTGTGTGGCTTTTAAGTTACTGGCATTTTTCCTATGATGTTAAAGAGTTTTTTGTTTTTTTTTTTTTTTCTTAAATATGTTGCTTTCTCAAAACCTTCCATAACGTGATTTACTGGAGGTTTTACTTTTAAGTTAAGAAATGTTTTTAAAGAATCTGGGGGAATGCTTGCCACCGCTTTTGTTGCTGTAATACAAGAGAGTGAGACGGAGGCCGTTCTTAGAATAGGAAATTATCTCAGTTGCAGGAATGCTTATGTGGTGAGGACCCACCCCGGCCCGAAAATGTCACATTTGGTCACTCATAATCATTTGGAAATTTTTTGTCATTTATTAAAAACAAAGTCAGCCTTGACTAACATCTACTTGGCTGTTTATTATTTCTGTAGCAGCTTAGCTATTTTTCCATGTAACCAGGTTCTTTTCTTAATGGCTAGCGGCAAAGCGGGCATTATTTTTGATAGGAAGTATGTTCCTTTGATAACTTTGTTGTATGTGAACCTACCTGCTCCAAGCCGTTTGACTTTCGGTTTTAAGCAGCTCTGCCGTTTACAGTCTGCAGATTCCAGCTTTCCCTGTGGTCCTGCTCGCCAAGTAATCTTGCAGCGTTTGCCTTCGCTCTCTTATAAACAGTTTAGAGTCCTCCCTGCCTTCCTTCAGGCCTGCCGTAAAGCTCGAAGCAGGGAAGTCCCTATGAAGCTGTCCTTTCTCTTTGCCACCATCAAGAGGGAGTGGTAGACTCTGTGTGTCCCCCGTGAGCCACTAAAGCCAGGGCACCCACAGCAACTCTTCTAGGGGAACTGTATACCTGCTTTATTCTGGGGAGGTGGTTTTGTCCGCTTGAGAGTTTTACGATAGGTTTTGTTGTTCATATGCTTAGGCAAAGATGCTGCTTTTCGTTTAGAATATCTTGTAATGTGTTTGTTCCTTCATCCAGAGCACCCAAGCCTGGGCTAAGCCTTTATGAATCCTTTTATGAATCTGGATTTTTATGAATACGGATTTGATTACTAGAAAGAAGGGTTAAGATGGACCCTAAGGATTTTGAGTCCCTCTGTAAGGACTATCAAGGGAAAGAAGTTAATGTGGCAGAGAAGCTACAGGAAAACGATTTCTTCTGTAAATTTCTCAAGCCTCACAGGAAGCTTCGCATCTTACTCTCAGCTACCAAAATAACGTGTGTGGAAGATGCCACCGGAATGGAATACACGTAGCAGCCTGCGGCGGATGGCCCTTAGGGTGTGTGGTTATCAGACTTTGCCTTGGTTTAGAGATTATACCCTGTGTGTTGAGTTTGCAGATAGGGTTGGTGGAGGTTGGTTAGTCCTGCGTTTCCGCTGAGTCGGAGCCTGGCTAAACAGAAAGAGCCTCCCATCTCTGTGACTTGCTCTAAGTAATGGTCAACGTAGATTTGGGAACAAAACAGACATTTTCTTCCTAGTAAAAAAGAGGGGACAAGGCATGCTCTTTCTAGGCTCTGAACTAAGTAAGGCAGGCTCGGTCCTCAGACTACTGTACTCCTAGTCTCGGGTTAATCAGATTTGCAAGTCCGAGCTGTGGATGGTTTCTGTTGGAACACAAGCAGCTCAGCGTCCTGGCTGATAGCAACAACCCGAAGGCCTTCTCCTATCACCTGGGAAAGAGAAATCTTTCTAAAAGATGGCTCACCGCTTTCCTGCTCCCCAGCAGGTCTCGAGCTGCATCTGGCCGAGTCGGGCAATCCAATCTATTTTAAAGCAAAGATTTTCCGAGAAAGCAGGAAACCAGCAAGGGGAAGGCTTTCAGGCATCTGTTGTTTCATTTCCAGATCCCTTGTGTTAATTTAATGTTTCTAGGGAACCCGACTCTTTTCTTGGAATCTCTTCTCTAGGAACTGGTGTGCTGCGATAAGGGTAAGGCCAGGGGGCTGCAGCGGGAAACAGCGAACAGCGTCCAGGGTGCAGACTTTCCCGCCGCCGCGAAGGTGACAGCACACTTCAAGGAGTGTGTTTGTCCGTGTGCACTGAGTAGGAGAAGCAGATGTGAAGGAGTGTGTTTGTCCGTGTGCACTGAGTAGGAGAAGCAGATGTGAAGGAGTGTGTTTGTCCGTGTGCACTGAGTAGGAGAAGCAGATGTGAAGGAATGTGTTTGTCCGTGTGCACTGAGTAGGAGAAGCAGATGTGAAGGAGTGTGTTTGTCCGTGTGCACTGAGTAGGAGAAGCAGATGTGAAGGAGTGTGTTTGTCCGTGTACACTGAGTAGGAGAAGCAGATGTGAAGCGACTGACATGCCCTCGCCCCATCAAAACCAGGGTAACTCGACTCTGTAGAGGAGGCAAAACCCAAGCCCTAGTGAAACGTGAGCCTTGCCCTTGCTTTGGGGGTACAGCAGTTTCTTCCAGCAGCCTCTGCAGCTTCGCTCAGCCAGCAGTCCCAGGTTGCCGCGAGTTTAAAGGATGGGATGAGTTTGTGTCCCTGCTTGCAGTCAGGTGTTCCCACCGATGTGCCCTGGGTCTCTCCAGCAGACCAACAGCCGCCCTGGCCTCTCCGGCCTCTCTTCTCCCACCACAGACCTGAAACTTCCCCCCAAACTTCATTTCTGCAAAGGAGTCCTGAACACAAAAGCCTGCCCTTAAAATATAGTCTCATTTTAGAATATTGCATGCTATTCCTGCGTAGACTCTTGCGACGCTGATAGTCCACGCTACCCCCAAAATCGTCCTGGGTACCTGATGCTAAAATAGAATGAGTTCACCGGGCTCTTCAATAGTAGAAACTGAACCACAGCTCCAGTAAGACTGGCGTTCTGTTAGTGAGCTGAAGTAATCCCAGAATTCTAGAGGTGGACCACAGCTCCAGTAAGACTGGCGTTCTGTTAGTGAGCTGAAGCAATCCCAGAATTCTAGAGGTGGACCACAGCTCCAGTAAGACTGGCGTTCTGTTAGTGAGCTGAAGCAATCCCAGAATTCTAGAGGTGGGCCAGAGAGTGTTGCCATTTAGGTCAATTTAGTTTTTGGACATTTTAGCGATCTTTGTCTATTTCTGATTGCTGTGGGAGGCAAGCAATTCCATTGCTTGAGAACTCTAATGATTGCCATGCTATTTCTAAGACTAACTGGAACTCTGAGTAACTGCTCTTTAAATAATGAAAGGCTAAAATTACTCTTTTCCACATATTTTAATTAGTGTGGGTGTACTTGAAGATCGGGATAAAATGAGCCTTCTATCCTTCTGTTCCCGTTTAGCCCCCAGTCCCTGCTCTGTGTAATCTGAATCTGAATTAGTGGAAACATTCTTTGTTTTTAGGTAGTGTTTTGAAGTTACATAATAAAATGTTATATTACAACATTTTAATTTTTTAAACGATCTAACAGTTAAATAAAGATTTTTTTTTTCCCCTGTGTGTGTGCTCTCGAGGACAACTCGATGCTGTCATCCTCAGGAACAGTTGCTACCTTCTTTGAGACAGGGTCTCTCATTGGCCTGGAGCAATACACACTCGTTCTCTTACTGTGAGTTAGAAGTTGGGGTAGAGATGCCCAGGGCCTTAGAAAGTCGAGGCAGCATTATGCCTGGGCTCCTCCCCTCTTAATCATTAGGTCTTGGGAAATAATTCAGTTCATTGGCTGAGTTTAGTTCTGTAGCAGGCTTTCTTTAGGGCCACCAACCAGTTCCCAAATCGTGACACAGAGTCTTTTTTATTAATTATGAACTCTCGACCTTGTCTTATGCCTGTCCCACTAGCTGGACACTTATAACTTAAGTGGTTTCTCGTCATCTATGTTTTACCTCAGGGCTTTTTTACCCTTCTTTAATTCTGTGTGTCTACTCTGCGGTGGTATATTATTTGTATTTTGATAAATAAATCTTGCCTGAAGGCCAGAGGCAAAACTAAAGCCACTCTGGCAACAGTGATACACACCTCTAATCCCAGGATTAGGGAGATAGAGGCTGCTGGACCCCTGAGTTCAAGGCCACTCTGAGCTACATGAAATGAAGGCAGAAACAAATCCAGGCAGTGGTGGCTCACACCTTTAATCCCAGTCCTAGGAGTCACACACCTTTATTCCTAGCACTACAGGGAATATAAAATGGGAGGAGAGAGAGGCTCTGGCTGCTTAGTCTGCCGTTGCCCAGCCTTGGTAGAGGTCAGACTTCTCCAGTGGCTTGGCTGCTTTTCTTTTCTGTTTTTTGTTTTTGGGTTGAACCCCAATCTCTCTCTCTGGGTTTTTATTATTCATGCTACACTACTTCATGTCTGTCTGGCAGATGCCCAGGTGGCTGGCCCTGGATGTCTCCCTCTCTTTTGTCCTCTTCTCTCCCTCCTCTCCCCTCTCAAGCCTAGACTCCTCCTCCTACTTAATCTCTCTGCCTGCCAGCCCCACCTAGCCCTCTACTGCCTAGCTATTGGCCGTTCAGCTTTTTATTAGACCAATCAGGTACCTTAGGCAGGCAAAGCAACACATCTTTACATTATTAGACAAATACAACACATCTTTGCATAGTTAAACTAATATTCCACAACAAATTCTGTGAGGATGTTGGGGTAGGGGGTCTTCCACAGGCTGCT
This sequence comes from Myodes glareolus, assembly GCF_982192425.1. Classification (NCBI taxonomy): domain Eukaryota; kingdom Metazoa; phylum Chordata; class Mammalia; order Rodentia; family Cricetidae; genus Myodes; species Myodes glareolus. Next base: position 34,582,572 of record NC_142051.1, read on the forward strand.
CCCCTTCATCTGCATAGCCAGCAAGCATGAGGGAGGAGTCAGGTTTCTATGCTTCTCTCTGGCTGCCTCTTCTGCTTTTAAAGAACTCGCTGCTTACACTGAGCTCACTTGAACAGCCCATTGTGATTTCTCTATAGTCAGCTGACTAGTTACCGGAATCACTCCTGCATGTCGTGGTATAAGTTAGCCAGTTACCAGTTTGATTGATAGAACTTTAGGTGTACTTTTTTTTTTTGACATTTTTGTGTCTCACCATCTAGCTAGGGTTTTTCCTTTGGTCACAAGAGCCATAATTCATCATTTAAAGTGGCTTATAAGCATCTTAAGGATTAATTTTCTTTTGCAAGATAAAATTTAAAACCCTGGTAACATTAGATATTACCTGTTAATCATTTTTTGAGTTTAGGCAACAATAAATATTTATCATAATTCTTTCTCTTGTTTTTTTTTTCTTTTTCTCAAAGAAACAAAGTCTTACTGTGTAGCAAGGCTGTCTCAAAATTCTAGAGCCTCCCATGGTGGCCGGTGTGTGTGACTATACCTAACCTGGTGTTTCAAACTCAGTCTCTGCCTCACAAAACTTCTCCAGTCTTTGATTTTTGATAATATAATAGACTTGTATCAGCCAAATGCCTGTTTATAGTTTAAAACACACACACACACACACACACACGCACGCACACACACACACGCAGACACACGCACACACACTAGCCATAGTAGTGATTGTTTAAACAGGAATGCTTTTCATAAATTCTGATTACAGCCCTGGAGAATTTTTGATAAACTATAATAGATTCCTCCAGAATTCTGTTTTCCGTGAGAATTAAGGTCTCCTGACCTCACTGTCACTTAGCGGACTTGCACCTTCCTGGTTATAGTGCATATATAAATGCCCTCTTCACTTATGGAACCCAGTGGCTCTTTAGGCTTGATTTTGTTTATTAATTTGCCGTTTCTGAAGTTTGATTACTATTGCTACATAAATTCTATTTTTTTCTTTAAGAAAATAATGGTGTGTGTGTGTGTGTGTGTGTGTGTGTGTGTGTGTCTCAGGGGTTCTAGGCAAGCATTCTACCTACTGAGTAGGAAACTAGCTGCACATTCAGATAAAAATGAGAAAGCAGGGATTCCCTTGAACTTGTCCTGTTTTGAGAGAGACATTTGATTCTTTCCTTCTGCTGGGAAGGTTAACTATAAATTGCAACAAAAGTCATAAAAACATAATTTTGGCAGACCCTGAAATGGACAGAGTGACAGACTGAGGCAGACGGCTTGGCTCCTCCCCTTCCTGTGGCTGATGCTTGGCTGGAGGCCTCTGTGATGATTCTCTGGGAACCGGAAGCAAGACTTGAGTTTTTTGTTTGTTTTTGGTCTTTTTGCTTTGTAGAATGACAAACTTTAGTAAAAAGAAGTTTTCTCTATTTTATACTTAAAAAACAGAACTCGTGGTCTTCCAGGGTTTATTTTCAAGTTATATACTTGAAATTAAGAATATATTTTTCTCAAGGAAGTAATGTCTCTAAAGTATTTTGACTTTTCAGTGAACCTAAAGTTCAGAGAAGTTAGATTGAAATAAGCACAGGACTCGAATTTTGTATTTAGACCTTTGTTGAACCTGTGAGGTGCATGTGTGTTCCTGGGGCTTGGGAGGCTAAAGAAGGAAGCATTAGGAGTTCAAGGCCAGTCTGGACTACTGTGAGTTTAAAAAAACAAACAAAATGGATTTTTGCTGAATTCAGATTTTTTAAAAAGGATGATATTATGTGTATACCAGTTGTTATAAGGCCTTGAGATGTGGTCTGGAAAAGGCCTCTGTAATCAAACACATTAATATTTCTGCAGTTGGTCTGATGAATATTCACACACTGTGGCAGAAGTACAGACTATAAATAGCCTGCTGTCAGCTCAGGTCAACTTTTGTCACCAAATGAATCCAGGCCTGGGGAGTTCAGCTCAGGTCAGGTTTCCCTGCCAAATAAGTTAGAAGAAATGTTCAGTTTCAGAGCGTTAGGATTTCAAGTAAGTACATCTCTATGAAACTTAGTTTTTATTTTTTAATATAAAAAATCCCACAAGTATAATAAACCCTGGCCATAATATAATATTATTTTATGGTAAAATGTATTTAATAGCAAATAATCAGCCTTGAAAACATATGTACAAGTAACATATGGACTAAGCAGGTTTTATTTATTTATTTATTTTTATTTATTTATTTTTTGAGACAGGGTTTTTCTGTGTAGCTTCCCTGGCCATCCTGTAATTTGCTCTGGAGACCAGGCTAACCTCAGAACTCAAGAGATCTACCTGCCTCTGCCTCCCAAGTGCTGGGACTAAAGGTGTGCACCACTATGTCTGGCAGCAGGTTGTATTTATATATTTCGGGGCATACATACAAAACAACAATTAAAGAAAAGGAGGCCATGAATTTGAAAGAGAGCAAGGGGGGGTATATGTGGAGGGAGGAAAAGGAAGGGGGAGATGACATAAAATTAAAGAATTAAAAGTGTATTAAAAGTCCATGATTCCCACTCAGGAAGCCATCACTCTTATATGCAGCGGGAGTGAGAAACTCCACCAGGTGAAGTCATAGTGAACTGAGCTTCCGGTATAGCCATGTGGTGATCAGAGCTTCCGGTATAGCCACATGGAGTCATAGTGAATGGAGCTTCCGGGATAGACTCGTGGAGTCGTAGTGAATGGAGCTTAGGCTGGAGTTGGTTGGAGTGTGGGAGATGCTGTGGTCTAGGAAGTGTGAGGGGACAAGTGAGAGCCAAGGTCAGGGGGTGACTTTACCCCTCCCATTGTTCCCCCTTCTCCTCTCCCTTCTTCGAGCCATCGTTCCATACACAGCATTGAAAAGTAGCCAAACTTAGGTTTCAGGTTCTCCCTTTCCTTATTTGTGGACTGTCAGGTGGTTTGCTTAAGTTGTAAATAAAAAAAAAAAATCCCGAGAGTGTGTGTGTGTGTGTGTGTGTGTGTGTGTGTGTGTGTGTGTGCACGCGCGCGCACACGCACTCATACTTTCCGAGATAGTTGGGAAGACTGAACGTGATGTATTTTGATAAGCATCAACGTGGAGTAGCCCTTTAGTCCACATCAGTGTCCTTCCTCACTGTCCTCTCTCACAGCTTTTAGTTCTCTCCTCAGCCTCCCGGGACTGGCTGCGAATCAGGGACTCAGGCCAGAGCAGACTCAGTATGGCATGGGTGGACCGGTCGGGAAGGAAAGAAGGTCCTCGGATGGCGAGAACAGCAGCTGTGATGGGGTGGTGAGAAGGAATGCGCGAGGGCTTGGAGCCTAGCTAGGTGTTTGCGTTTCATCCAATCACGGGCTCCAGCCTTCTGCCTTTCATAAACTATATCACCTAGAAGTTTCTGGAAGAAAGAATCATCTTCGACCACATCTGCAGTAGGATAATAAAAGGTATTTGCAACTTACCTGAAATGGTTGTCACCATGAAGGCTGATGTCGGGACTGGCAAGAATAAGTTAATCAGAAACCACAAGAAGGTGCCCAGTGACTTCCTAGCTTTGTCATGGGGTCCTGCGGTGGGAGTCTGGATGTTTATATTAACTACATGAATTGTTTCAATAATATTAAGTGCTTAATATGTGCTAGCCACTGTTCTGGGGGATATAACGGTTAATGGCCTAGACAAGATCCTGTTGTCATGGAAACACTGAAGAGTAGCTTGTTTGAAAATAACAACATCAGGTTGAGTGAGTGGGTGAGTGGGTGGGTGGGTGAGTGCTCCTTAAGATGGGCAGTTAGAGATGGGTCAGAGGAGGTGGCAATGAGGCTGTACTTCAGGATGAACAGGAGCGAGTAGCCATGCAAGGCCAGCAAGGCCGAAGGATGTAGAGTAACATCGTGTGGCCTGGGACCCGTCAGAGTCATGTCTCTGGAACTGCATGAGTAGTGGGAGACCAAGGCCAGGACCAAGCCAGACATGCTCAGCTTTGCCAGCCCCGGACAGGAGTTCAGGTTTTATTCAGAGAGTAAGAAGCCCCTGAGGTTTTCATCTGGGAGAAAGGCAGTTTGCATGAGTCTCCTTTGCTTTTCCAGTGGATTCCTGTGGTGTTAAAAACTGGCAGGACTCAAGGCTAATCCAGTGTCACATTTGCTTTTAACTCAAATGCAAATGATTTGAAGTCACTGTTCCTCTTTTTATGTTTTAGGTTTCCACTTAAAATACTGTTGACTGTCATCGTTAGTGTGGCTTGTGGGTATAAAGACCTGTGCATAGTCATCTCTATAACACTGATTGGTTTTCCTGTGTTTTGTTTACCAGGTTTTCCTTTTTTCTTTAGTTCTGTAAATGTGTCTATTGTCTTCCAACACCTGCGTCTTTGCTGCCAGCATCAGTGGGTTTTCGTTCTTCTGTTTTGTTTTTGTTTTTGTTTCTCGAGACAGGGTTTCTCTGTGTAGCCCTGGCTGTCCTGGAACTCACTGTGTAGACCAGGCTGGTGTCGAACTCACACAGATCCACCTGCCTCTGCCTCTTGAGTGCTGGGAATAAAGGTGTGCGCCACCACCCTATCCGCACTTTACCCTTAAGTCTTTACTTTGCTTGCACACTTTTGGGATTGTGATACTATTTTATATTCAGCTCTGTCATGACCTCTAGGGGCATTCTTTCTTGGCTGTCCTTTTTTGCTTTATAAAACTTGGTTCAATATAACAAACATAGAACACCCCCCCCTTCCCCCCACCCCAAGCACCCTCCATGCCTGTGAGGTATTTGGTTTTGTTACGTGAGTAGACAAACCTGCAGGAGCAAGGTCTGCTGGGCTCTTGTGGTGAACTTGACAAACACCGTATTTTTTTCTAAGCAGTGTGTTGTTCAAAGGCCACTTTGAACTCTCGGGGTGAACACTTAGAACCATAATAAAGTGGGGAACTCAGCGCAAGGGGAGTCCTGGAGTATAAATGTGGCTTCTGAGCCCAAGATCCAGCCCGTTCCAGCTCCGGGAGACACAAGTACAGTTAGCGTCGTGGCCAACAGAACCAGGGTTCTAGTCTCGGGAACAGAAGCGATCTGAAACTTGGTACTGAGGTGGCAAAGTGGAGTATGGCCTTTCAGAGTCAGCCGAGGCAGGGGACATGTGAGTCTCTACAGAATCTAGCTATCTTGTGTTTATTATTTGCTATTAATTCGTCCTAGATTCTGCAAAGTTAGAGGTTAATACAATATGAATGAGTTTGGGCAGATTGTAAAGAAAGCCTCAAAGGTTATGCAGTGTTGGTTTTTGCCTACTACTAATTAATTAGACTACTAATCAGGCAATGCTAAATCTTTTATATAATTTAGACTTGTATTCTAACATTCTTTTTTTAAAAAATGATTTATTTAATCTTTAATTTGTGCGTGTATGTGTGTGCGCGCTCGCATGCGTGTGAACTGAGAAAGCCAGAGGTGTGAGCTCTCTCAGAGCTGGAGTTTCAGGTGAGCCACCTGATGTAGGTGCTGGGAACTGAACTCGGGTCCTCTGTAGACATGCTCGCCCTCTGAGCCATCCAGCTCCCCTGCTATTCTCCTTTTAACTGGTTATATGCATTAGGTTCTTTGTCACCTTGCTGTCATTAATGAGTTATATAAATTTTGATTTGTACTCACTGTGTATTTGTATAAAGTTTGTATTTTTAACTTTGGAAAATTACATTTTGACGTTTGTATTCAAGAGCGTCCTTAGGCACGAATGTACATGTCCCTATCCCAATTCCATGTTTGGGTTACCCTGTAGTTTCTGAATGGAAGCACCCCAGTGTCACAATAAAGAGAACTGCAGTGTGAGAGTGAGGTTTAAAATTCTGCCAGGAAACTGTGCTTCCCTTCAAGAGTGTTTCGGAGGGAGCTGTTCTGTGTAGTTCAGTGTAAGCAATCTTAATACGTATTAGAACATTCTCAGGGAGAGCTCTCTTTGACTCAGGCTGGAGTCCCTGAGATAGTGGCTCAATAAACATATTCTGCATGGAGAAGGACAAGACTTTCCCCAACAAGAGGCAGCCAGGGTTTCTGGGTGTAGCCTTGACTGCCCTGGACTTTGCTCTGTAGACCAGACTGGCCTCGAACTCACAGATTTGCTTGCCTCTGCTTCTGGAGTGCTGGGATTAAAGGCTTGTGCTACCAACGCCCAGAGGCAGCTTTTGTGCACACTAAAAGCAGGTGCAATCAAAAGGAGGAGGAGTCTAGCAGGCAAAGTGGATGCGAATATGAGTCGTGAGCCTCTTGACTTGCTAGGTATTCAGGTGTCTGGGAAGCTTCCAGCCCCAGGGGCACACAGCCTCCTTGTCTTTCCACATTGAAAACCAGCCAGCCAGCCTCCCTCCCTCCCTCCCTCCCTCTTGCGAGCCCACCTGTAGTTGAGAAGCCATGAGCACCCTCTTGAGGCACAGGAACAATTCAGTGTGAGTTGAAAATAATAAGTTAGTTTCTTGACTGTGTTTACTCACTTTGTTACCACTGTCGTGGCAGAAATTTTCATCTAAGGAACAGCTTAAGAACCATCTCTTCAACCACCCCATCCATGTTGTTGGGAGATTTACACTAAACCCGCTGTACATGCCCCTGTTCTTATTAAGCCTATTGACTAGCAGCGTGGGAGCATCGCCTGGTATTTCCCTATCATTTCAGGACCTGTTGCAATAGAGTTTCCCAATTATTCCACACATAATAATTTACTATGTTTTTAAACATCCCAGGGGGATGCCTGGGTCGCATCATTTGCTGTCCTGCCTGTCTGGCAGGCTGTTGGTATTCATTCTCTGGGCCACTCTCATGACCACCTGGAGAGTTCTCAGACTCTCCAAATACAGTTTCTCTGATACGGAAACAAGTACTGCTTCATCAGGCTTACTTAATAACGAATAATACAAAATAAATAAAAAGTAATCATCCACAGTAGACTTTGTAGATATGAGCTCATAACACCCGTGAGCCTCCTCTCCAGGCTTGCCCAGCTGATTCTCACAATTGTTTTCTGCAAAGTTGGGCTCAGATACAGGATTCTAGATCAGTGAGATCAGCAACTCCTGTTTCTCTTCTATATTTTGAAAGTAGTCCGGCACACTGATGAAAATCTGATCATTTTAACCTGGTTCTCAAAGAGCTGGGCCAATGTGGGGGCACCATCTGTCCAACTGCCCCACGAAAGAATGGTAAGGAGAAAGGGAGAGGAAAGGGAGAGATGCCAGGACCACCAGTGTCCGGAAGGAGTGTTGAAAGATTCCTCTGGCTTTTGGGTAGAAAAAGTGGGCTGGAGGATTGTGGAGGAAACAAGGTGGTGGTTGCAGAGTCCATGGATGCTGTCCTATGGGGCAGTGGTGGCCCATGCAAGGGTGGACGTGGTGTGGGTAGGGAAGCAGCTAGACTTAGCCTTCATCAGAAGCAGAGTCGCAGGGCGAGGTGTTAGACCCAAGACTTTATGGTACGTTAATGAACGTAGTAATTAGTGTTTACACTCTACACCTGACTTTGCTAAGGCATGAAGTTTATTAGTTCTGGTGGCTACTGCTGCAACCACGGTGGATTGCTGTTTCTAAATTAAAACTATTCTTTACCCCAGGGGCAAGAAATCCAAGTGTTCTGAGATTAAAATCTACATGTACTTAGCAGTGAGCATGCGATCCCCTCTCATTACTTTATTTATCAAACAAAGATAAACCTGGAGATTTGTTTATATACTCTGCAATTTTCACGAAAAAAAACCCCACAGATCTCCACATCAAAAACTTAAATATTTCTCAGGGGACACTAAGAAAGTAAATCAACTTGTTGCTTTTATTTACTCCATCAGCAGTTCTTTATAGTCCCCCGGCAGCTCTGCATGAAGTAAGACCGGCTCTGCCGTTCCGAGCTGTAAATGTGATTGGAGGGTTTGTGGTTGCGTTGCACATGGTCTGCTTGTTCACCTGGTTTATGTGAGCATTTTATCATTCACTTCAGACTTCTTAGAGCTTAATCTGTTACCATTTAGAGGAACTCACGTGCAAAAGCTTCATTAAAATCTTAGGATGTGCCAGTTTAGCCTGAAGCCGATGGTGCCACTGAAAGTTCTGATACTTTTGTCAGAGGAAGGAAGTATGGGAACCTGGGCTTGGATCGGTCATCCGAATTCAGATACGTTCCCACTGTCATCTCGGGCTGTTGTTTGCCCTGCTTCTGCTGAGCCTTGGTCTTCTGAGCTATCCTCACAGGTTTCCAGGAACTGAAGCGCTCAGAAATATCTTACTGAGAATTCGAAAATATCGAGGCATTTAATTTTGTGTGGGTGTAGAGTGTTTTATGACTCCTTAAGTTTTGAGGACCAGCAGAATGGAGAAGGATACTGTGTTCCACAGCGTGCTAGTTATAAATGTTTGTTTTTATTGCACATGATGTAACCAGAGTGGAAAAAGCCACAGCAATAATAATCGTTGATATAATCTTGGCTTCGAGGAAGGGGCACACGGGGAGTGGGGAGAACAGCAGAAGAGAAAAAAGTCTGTTACCAATTACAGCCAAGTTATGATCGTTAAAAACTGCATATATGAATAATAATAAGACGTTCTGCTAACTTAATTGAAAGGGAACAAAATTCTGTCTCCTCGGGTACTGGAGGGGGGAGAATTCTTCCTGTACACTTTGCTTGAAAGCTGAATTAGTTTGCTCTGTGAATCCCCTCATTCCTGTCCTCACAGAGTGCTAGTTGGCCATGTTGAAACCATCCATGTCCTCAGCTTGGTTGCACCTTGCCAGCTGGAGCCTCTCTGTCCTGTCCCTTTGTCCTGCTGCTCTTGTTGCCCCCACCTCCTTTCCCGTAGCCGAGGAAGGAACTTGTTGACCATGGTTTCTCTGAGGAAGCAGCGACTCCTCTGCAGGTGCCCCATCGTGGTCAGCTCTCAGCAAGATGAGCTGCACGAAAGCACGCAGCTAAATCAGACAGGGATCAGCAGCCGCTGCCAAAGGCAAAGGGGAAAACAACAACAACACTCGCGGATTTCCAGGAATGGGGATTATTGGTAGTCTACTCTTGACAAACTAAGCTGTGACTGGGAGCCGAGCACCCTCTCAGTTCCTCCCATTTGCTGCAGGAGTGTGGCAAACGGGGTTGTTGGGCTTGTAGAGGTCAGCCTGCTAATTGTAGATAGAGTGGACAAATAGGCTCACTCCCTAGAGGCGGGAACACCGGCCATTTGTCATTCCGGGCCCCAGCATAAGCAGGACACCAAAGTACGCGGAGGATGCTCAGTTTTGGAGGAAAACGAGAGAAAAGTACAGAGACAGGCCAAAGGAATTAGAGAAAGTCTCATCCTACTGCTGGGGTTTGATAAGCGTCTCTTTAGGGCCCATGTGTGCCAGCTTGGTCCACAGCTTGCAGTTCTAGTGGGAGAGAGTTAGATCTGGGGCAGGCTGGGCCTTGACGAGGGTACTGGGTCCCCAGCCCCATTCTGTTTCTCTATTTGTTTCCTGGCTGTTGGGAAGCGAGTGGTTCCCTTTGTCACCCTTCCTTTCCCTGGCGTGCCCTGATACAGGCTCAAAGTGACAGGGCCACTCAGTCATGCCTGAAACTTCCGAAGCTGTGAGCCAAAGCCCGTCTTCTCACTCGTGATCTTATTGTTGCAGGTGTCCGGCACTGCGGTGACAGGAAGCTGCTAACCCTACTGAGAATGTTAGTGTTAAGTCGTTGTGATTTTCCTCCCACTACCCCTTCTCCCAACCTCTGGCTTTGCCCTTGTGCTTTTTGAGCTGGTCGTGGGGTTGAAGTGTAAACAAAGATGACTGAGAACAAACCTAGCTCCGTGGACAGGTCTGCACACGGATACCCTAGGTAACCTTAGTGCACTCGGGGAGAGCAGCCGCTGGTGAGTACCAAGCAGAAGTTTCCCAGAGCTTCTGAGAAAAGTGGCCCTGTGGGTTTGCGGAGGCCAAGAACCGGGTATGCTTGTTTACACACACTCATTCCTGTACCCAAGGCGTGCCAGGCGTCCTGTTGGGAACTGAGAATAAAATGGGGAACATGTGCAGACATGACCCCATCTTCAGGGAGCTTGTGTGCTAACGGAGACAGAAGACAGGCATGCGAAGCCAAGAGCCTCGGGCTGTAAGGAGGGCGGGGAAGGAAGTAATGCAGGCAGTAACTGGGGAACCACCTTCACATGGGCTGCCTTGGGAAGATTCCTTGAACACAGATATTTCAGGAATTATCTGAGGGCTAACAGGGAACCAGTCTGGGAAGAAAGGGAAGAGTGTTTTAGTCAGAGGGAGCACCATGTGTCGGAGATCTGAGAGCTGTGTCTGCTCCATGACATTGTATGAGGTCAGGCTGGAACATGGTAGGGTTTTCAAGATGAACTCAAAAGATGGTCTGGAACCTTCAACACAGCTGGGTTTCAGCTTAGCTTAAGTGAGTGTCATTGAAAGGGATTGTTGTGCTGAGTTCTTATATTCAAAAGTTCAACCTTTGATCTCTGTAGAATATATGTTAGAGTAGAAGTATGGAAATGATGACAAATGCCTCTTATATATGTGTGTGTGTGTACATGTGTGTGTGTGTATGTATGTGTGTGTGTGTATGTGTGTGTGTATATGTATACATATATATCTGTATATGAAGGAAATAGAGAATGAGGAACTTGGGTTAGAAGGTGTAATGAACAAAGCGATATTTATCTGATCTTTTAGGAATGATTGAAATTTTGACAAGCAGGCTTGGAGAAAAGAGTTTTTTGGTGAGGGGCGTGGTGACCAAGTGAGGGGCCTAGAGGCAGGAGGCAAATTTGGAAGTGGGCCAGCATGAAACTACTGTGGGCACAGCAAGTACCAGCAAGGAAAATGCAGGTTTCTGCTCAGTTATACGTGAGGTTACACTTTTAGGGGTTTGAGTAATAAATCTAGGGGGGGGGCTTTTAAAAAATTTTATCTAGGCCCAGTTGATTCACTAGGCGTGTGCTCTGGTGTTTGTTTTAATTTGATTTAAAATGAGCTAGATCCATAGAGCCACTCTGTCTCTCAGATGCCTAGTGTGGGGATCATCATATAATTTCCTCTCCTGTGTAGTCTACAGAATTACATTGAGCCAAGTTGGGCATGGTGGTATCTGAGGCAGGAGAATGGCCATGAGTTCAAGGCTAGCTAGGTTATCATGAAAAAATCCTGTCTCAAAGAAACAAACAAAACCACCAGAACAACAGAAAGGAAAAGAAGCCAAGCCAGGCGATGGGTGTAACGGGGCTGCTGCGGCAGGAGCTTACACTGGAAGTGTTATTTCCTGGTTGATTTGTTATCCACTCATTCATTTGTTCATTCATTCATTCATTCATTCAGCGAGCAGTAGCTGAGCACTGGCACTGTAGCAAGCACTTACTTATCTTGAGTGAGTGCAGGGCTCCTCCCCTCCCTTGAAAGTGACCGGCTGTGAGGGATGCTTTGGGGAAGCAGGGAGAGGCTCAGAGGAAATTAAAGATGGGTTTCTAGTGTGGGGACCTGTGCGGTGGGGCAAGTGGAGGGCTCATCTGAGTTAGGGACAACTACAGGAAGGGAGTTCTGCTGGTGCAGGAGATGGGGAGGGGGTCAGATGGCCTCCCGTGGGCGCAGGGCTGTCAGGTGCCCTCCCCTCAGGCCCTATCTTCCTCCCAGCAGAACCTACAGTGTCCGCTATTCTGAGTGTTAGCTGCATTCTCTGACAAATGGGAGTGGAGAGAAAATTCTTGGTAATTTCCCTCGTTTTAATTCTCTGTTTTTCAGTATGCTCTGGGTCCTGATGGATTTCTTGCTGATTTTTTAAGAAAAATTCTGCCCGGGCTTTAATCTAAAGGAACGGATGAATACTGCAAATTCAGAAAATTGCAGTATTTCTGAGGACGAGCTTTCGCTTTTCTGCCATTTTCTGTGCTTTGTTTCTTCCTCACCATAAAGGAGACACCACCCAGCCAGTGAAGCCCGAAACAGATCCGGCTCAGCGGAACGTTGAAACCCAACGAGCTTCAAGTGCATTTGAAAGCGCCATTACCTGGACACGTTTTTAGGCTGGAGAAAAGACTGGCTGTCTATTAAGTGACAGTCGGGCTCCTCAGCATCCCGGTCCAGGATGAATAAAGGCACCTGGTTGTGGGTGAGTGGGTGGCAATAGCCACTGCTCTACCCAAACGTGCTACCCAGCATCCATTGCTTCATTTTTGGGACGGCACAGGGGCCGATACTGAATCCAGCTTGCTCTTTGCCTCTGTTGGAGTTGTATGCCTGACTCTCTTGAGTCAGTTGATAATGACGTTGAAAGGGGACCAGAAGCTCAGAGGAGGCGCGTGGTCAGCCAGGAAGGGATGAGTCAGTGACGACCCATGGGCCACAGAGACCGACTCTCACATATTTGGGAGTTGAACTGGACTCTGCGTTAGAGACCTTTGCTGAGCGTTGGGTGGTAGTGCTTAGAATTTGTTTAGAACTGCTGACGATGGCGTGCACGTGGCACAAACGCTTGGGGCTTCTTTCTCCTGTTCCCAGTCCCTCGGTTCCTCTTTGCAGAGCCTGTGCTGCTCATCGCCTAGAAACTTCCCCATAATTAATGTCAACTTTTTGATAATGTAGTTGATGGATATTTCATAAAAATATGTATCCTGTTTCCAGAAGTAAAACTTCACAGAGAAGAGGGGCTGAGTCAAACAGGAGGAAACCAGCCTTTCTGGTCTGTTTTCTCGGGCAAGCACCCCTAGTGCTGTTTGCTCCCCCAGTGTATGCTCACACCCTGATTGGAATATCAGTGACTACACAGCCAGCCCTTTGAGGCCAGTGCTGAAGATTACTGACTCCACAGCTCTTTAATCTCCATAGCCACACGGTGGCCCGGCCTTCTTACAGCTGAGGAAGCTGGGACTCAGGCTTAGAGGCCTCGTAGCAAGTAGGGTGTAAAGCTGACTCCCGAGCCAGATCCTTCCCCACTTGCTAGTCATGGGACCTTGGATGAGTGACTGTAAAGTTAGGACTAAATAACATACTTGTTCTACGTTTTCAGTGAACCACATGGGCCCAAAGCACTTAGGAAGTGGCCAGTCCAAAGTCAACACACTGGACACGGTGGCCTGTCTCAGCCCCATACTTTATCAGAGCTCTCCTCCCTTTTCCTAGACCGGCAGTGCAGTCAGGGTCTGGGGCTCTTCCATCTTGGGATCTTGAAGGCGAGGCAGAGGGCAGTGGGTTGAGTAAGATGCTCGGCTGTGATCCCTGCTGCTTGTGTGACTGTCTCAGCAGGACAGAAGCCAGCCATGTTCCATGCCCTCTGTTGATGCCTTAGGGGGTATCTTATTATGTACTTTTAAGATTTCTCTTTTTTCCTTTCTGTTTTTTTTTCTTCTAAATTTTTCATGGGAGGGGGGATTATAACAATTTTTCTTCCTGATTATGAAACTTTTTGTTTGAATTTGTGTGTGTGTGTGTGTGTGTGTGTGTGTTGGTTGACAAGAAATGTCATTAAAATATTTTAAAAATTACCTTTCTCTCCCAGTGTTTTTATGTCAGAGAAAATTATCCTTATGTAATCTAAGTTTCTGTGAGCTGTTAAGGAGGTTGAATACCTCACTAAATGAAAGCTGTCCATTTAATCTTGATTATTTGAGAAATAGTCCCTATGGGGAAATTAAAAAGTTTCTCCAATTTAGAAGTTCTGAATTGCATTTTTCCCTAGTAAGTTGGCATAGAACTGAGCGAACATTTAATTGTGAGCATAATTGCAGTTCAGAAATGTAAAAAAGAAAAGAAAAAAGAAAAAAGTCTAAGGTCCATCACAGATGGTAAAGACAGGCTACATTTTTTTTTTTCCTTTTTCTGAGTCAGGGTCCCATTGTGTAGCTCACTGTGTAGACCAGGCTGACATCAAACTCAGAGATCCACCTGCCACTGCTTCCCGGATGCTGGGATCATAAGTGTATGCCACCATGCTAGGTCTAAGGCTGGATAACTTTTAGAAATACTGATGGTTGATTCATGTTCTTGTTGAACCTGAAGACAATCGCTATTTGGCACAACTTACCCTCGACTTAGGGAGCAAAGAACTGGATCTGTTATTTAGCAGGGTCATGAGAGAATTGCTGGTTTTGTTTTCCATTACTAGAAACTAGTAGATAGTGGTCTCCCAGTGGCTTTGCACAGCACTTTACAGTTACATTTGTCCCTGCAAGGGCATGACTCATTCAGTCCTCCGCGAAGGAGGCAGCGGCAGTGCCGTTAACCTATTCTACAGATCGTGAAACAGACCCAAGACGTTTATCTGAGGCCATCTACTTCCCGAAGCAGCGTTTCCCCAGTGAACACCAATTTGCTTGGTGCCTCGTGGTGATATCTCTTTGCAGCCCCATGAGGGGGGAAGAGAGTGAGCAGGCTCCCGGGTGCTGCCCAGATTTCAGTACAGGGTTCCAAAATTGAACGCGCAACTCCACTCAATACTCGTGCCTGGGAACCATGGGTGTTTATTGGCTTCGGGTCTGTGACAGAGTACCCAAGACAGCCGTAAGGAGGCCAGGCTTTCAGAGATCTCAGCACTCACCTGGCCTGTGGTTCTGCCCCCATGCTGGCACAGTATCTCATGGGGAGAGCGCATGAAGAAAGCCAGTTTACCTCATGGTTGCTGGGGAAGTAAAGGAGAGGAAAAAAGGGGCTAGGGGCCTGATGCCCCTCTTCCAGGGCTCACCCTGACTTTCTTCCCACTAAACTGCATCTCGTAACAGCCCTGCCACCTCTTTGTAGTGACAGGAACGATGTCAATTCTTTTAAAGTTTGTTTATGTTCTATTAGCGTTCCTTGAAAAATCATCAATAGGAACACAGGTTTGAAGCAAGAATTATGGAGAAAATGCTTCTCATGGACTGTCAGCTTCTTTCCTGTCGTGTCTGATTTTGGCGGAAGCTCTAGAGTACATTGGGAGCCACAGGAGGCAATCCTTGGAGACACAGTGAGAATCACTAACAGGATTATTATAAAAGTGATTGAAATTGATCTGATAAGCACTAATATAGGTTTTAAAATTCATTTTGGAGGGAAATGTTATACTAGGAACCTGATATCTTAGAGATGGCCGGTAAGTTTGGAAAACCCAATACATCTCTGCTTTCTTTGCTGACTTTGATCCACATTACTAAGCCTCCGCCTCAGTTTGAGACCTTTTCCCTAAGCCTTCCCTAAATGCCTCAAAGGCTTTGGTGGTGCCGGGCTGTGTTTTCTGTTTGCCATGCCACACCTCAGCCCAATCACAGTGTCTTTTCGTTCATATAATGCACAACCTTGTAACAATCGGAATGTAACGGGCCATTTGGTGTAAAGACATGGCTATTTTGATTAAAGCGCAATACCCTCTGTCTGTCACCTGCAGCAGGACGTGTTCTGGAGTGTCCCACTAGGCCGGCGTTTGGTGTGGCTCTTTTTCTGGCCGCTGTGGCCTTGTCCCTGTATTGACTCAGCTGAGTTCTCAACAATCTCTACTTCTTCGTCTTAACCAGAGCCAATGGGAGACTAAGTTCAGGGTAAAACTTGTTCTAATGAGGATTTTTTATTCTTACTTGTTCCCAATTAACCACTCCCCCAACCCCTGCCACCACCAGAAGACCCATAATTTGGGTGTTAATGGCATCAACTGTCCTTGCTGAGAAGTGCCAGGAAGGCAGGGAACTTGTTTGGTTCCTCCCTGGGTCCTGTCATTGAGGAGGCGCTGCAGAGCTCTGAGAGGAAGGCTTTCTGCTTAAGGGATTGAAACCCCCTGTGGGGGAGTTGGAGATGCCCGCGTCAAGGATTTGTGGTCGCAACTAATTCATTCTAGAATGATCCTGGACTTATTTCCATGTTTCTCTTCTGCTTGTGTGTGCCTAGCTAGACACAGGGCCTGGATATTTCTGTCTGGACCCAGGCAGAAAGCTCATTGCCTATGCTTTTCAAAATGCTCAGTCTCACATTCATCAAAGATCTGATTTTTCTCCTGCTTTTCTGTCATTCCGTACCCTAATCATATGTGCAAATGATCCCAGCAAGCTTCTTTGTGATTTCTTCATAGGCTTCATCTTCCAGAGACTGGATGCAAAGTTAGCAAATGGCCCCTGTTCTTTACTGCTGATAAACCTTAATCTAAGCCACTTCCTGTGTGTGAAGCCTTCCCTGCCATCCTCGGTCTCGCTCTGTGTTTCCTCAGAGTGTTGCCAGCAGGTTGTGCTGTGATGCCTTGCATTTATTTGTTTGTCATATGATGGATACATTTGTTCCCTTTCCCTCCATGTTCTGCACTTGTCAAGCTGATACTTAACTGAAGCTGACTCCGTGTTAGGTCCCGTGTGTTCGGTCCCGTGCTCCGGGTAGAGCTGAGGAGATTCATGCTAATTCCCCAGGCTGTTTTTGTGTTAGGCACCAGTCTCCTCGTATCATAGGCTAACGGCCAGGCCAGTTTTGAGCGAGGAGCTGCGGTCAGGTTTCTGTGGCTGGTAAATCGCAGAGCTGGGGTTGAATCCTTTGTGGAAGGACAGGGTCTCATTCTGGAGCCCAGGATGGCATCAAGCGCGCGACCCTTCTGAGTCAGCCCCACGAGTGCTGGGATTACAGGCACACACCCGCCTGCTCAGCTTGGAGGTTGGGTACTGACCTAGTTAGTTGTGGTGACTCGAGTAGGAATGGCCCCCATAGGCTCATGGAGTGGGATGCTTACTTGGTCTTTAGGGAATGGTGCTACTTGAGAAGGATTAGGATGTGTGACCTTGTTGGAGTAGGTGTGGCCTTGTTGGAGTAGGTGTGGCCTTGTTGGAGTAGGTGTGGCCTTGTTGGAGTAGGTGTGGCCTTGTTGGAGTAGGTGTGGCCTTGTTGGAGTAGGTGTGGCCTTGTTGGAGTAGGTGTGGCCTTACTGGAGTAGGTGTGGCCTTGTTGGAGTAGGTGTGGCCTTGTTGGAGTAGGTGTGGCCTTGGAGGAAGTACTTCACTGGGGTGGTTGACTTTCAGGTTTCAAGGGCCCAAACCAAGCCCAGTGTGTCTCTCTTTTCCTGCTGTTTGGGGGCTGGATGTAGAACTCTTAGCCACCATGTTTGCCTGCATGTTGCCATGCTCTGCCCTGTGAGGATAGTGAACTAAACCTCTGAAACCGTAAACAGCCCCCAATTAAATGTTTCCCTGTTTATCCAAGTTGCCACCATCCTAGTGTCTGTTCATGGCAGCAGAACATGGACCAAGACGTTAGTTTACATAGATCATCATCTTTCACATCCTCTTAAAGGAAAAAAAGGTTCATGGTTCCTGCATTCAACAGCCACCACCGTTCCTCAAGAGAATATCAGAGAGAGTCAGGCATTGTGGCTCACGCATTCAGTGCCAACACTCCAAAGACGAGGTAGGCAAAAGAGGCAGAAAACCTAGTTGAGGCCAATCTGGCCTACATAGCAAGTGCCAGGCTAGGCATGGCTACATAGTGAGACCTTGTTTAGAGATCTGATGAAGGAAATGTCATAAAGAGATCTTGGAATAATCTTTTGATAGACTTGAAGTAATTTTTTTTTAAGACAAGATTTTATTACATAATCCTAGCTGGCTTCGAATTAAGAGATCTGTCTGTCTCTGCCTCCTGAGTGTTGGGATTAATCACACCCATGAAATGATCCATTTGTATATAATACAAGTCCTCTGAGCAAACACACACCCAAGCAAATCAAAGTTAACATCACCAGAAACAGTTTCAGTCAGAACAAACAATTGTTGACATTTGTGTCTGTCCTTTAGATAAGTTACTATCACATTTGCTTTTCTATGTGTCTTGTGCATGTGTGGCATGGCATGTTTCTATGTGTCTTGTGCATGTGTGGCATGGCATGTTTGTGGAGGTCAGAGGACAGCCTGCAGGAATGCATTCTCTCCTTCCACCGCGTAGGCTCTGAGTGTGGAACTTGTTTTCAGACTTGCTGTAAGTGCCTCCTCCCATTTTACTGTCCTGCCACCCTCACGCCGCCTTCCATAGTTGTAATGCAAAGAATCAAGTGTTTCCATTAGAAGAACCCAGAGGCTAATAAACTGTTAACAGATTCTCAATGTAGCCAAAGTTGTGCACTTATTAGGCGTTAGTTTTTCCTCCTGTTTATTCTAATTGAACTTACTATTATAATTATGAAGTCTAATTAAATAGTCCATAAACCTTTGGAATACAGCTATAAAGATGGAGTCGTTGCTTCCGCTAAAATAAAGTCAGATGCTTCAGGAAAATGTGATAACGATGACGTTTTAAAGCAATCACTCGAAGTCGGAGTGGGCGGAATAATTGTGCAGGATTTGAGAAGAAATATTAAAAGTCATGAGGGATTCAGCATTCATATTGCTTCACATATTTAAATTTTTGTTCCACATTAAGGGAACTAAAACCAAAAGTGGAACAGAAGATGAAATATGAATATGATTTATGCGGATCCTGTAGAGTCTCCAGTGCTAAGTAGGTGGTTTTCAAATTATTTTAGAAATGAATCCCCTACTTTACCAGCTTTTGAAATTAAGCAATTTCTGGGCCCGTTTTAAATAAAAATGTTTGCTCCATGCATAGCTTGAGAGTATTATGTAACTGACTGTCTATTTTTGCTTAGTATTTTATGGACACATTTAAAGTCCATAAATATGGATAAAAATGCTTTATAGCCTGTGTTGACTGGTTTTCTGTCAACTTGAGCGAGCTGGAGTTATTTTGGAAGTGGGGACTTCCATTGAAAAATGGCTCCAGCAGACTGGACAAGGGACAAGCCTGTGCTGCATTTTCTTGATGTGGGAGGGCCCATCTGATGGAGGGTGGTGCCACTCCTGGGCGCCACTCCTGACTTGGAGAAGACAGCAGGCTGAGCAAGCCATGCGGATCAAGCCAGTCAGCAGCACCCCTCCATGGCCTCCGCGTCAGTTTCTGCTTTGAGGTTTCCGCCCTGTTTGAGTTCCCGCTCAAGTCCTCCAGGGACGGAGTGTGACCTGAGGGTGGCCAGCTGAAATGAACCTCCTCACGCTGCTTTCGGTCAAGGTGTTCATCACAGCAGAAAAATAGAAAAGTATCGAATACACAGTCATATGACGTACTTGCAGAAAAGTGCCCAGCTCGTAAGTGTTCATTAAATTGTTAACTTGAGATACCTGAAATTACTGACAATGACATGAACACATCTGAGTCCTGGCCATGGCACTCAAAACAAAACTAAACGTAAACAGAAAACATTTCTTGTACTGTCAGGAAAAGAAATGTCCTCCATGTCCCACTAGAGAAACCGAGCATTGTAGTATCTGCTTTTGAATTTTATGCGGGTGAAATACCGTGATTTGGTTTTGGCTTTCTGTATTTAGCATCGTTTGTGAGAGTCATAAGTTTTGCATGCATTGTCTCTGCTGCATGTTGCTCCCCTGAGAGAGCACGTTGTCACAGTTACTCCTCCTGCTGCTGATAACCACTGAGGTTGTGTGGAGTCCAAGGCTGCTTGTAAAATGTTCCTGTGCCCACTCTTGTGTTTGTGCCGTGGTTTGCACATGCAGATTTGAAACCTGTGTTTGTTTAGGTGCTTTGTGGCGGCAGCGCAAAGTCGTGTTACCCTGCTAAGGTGGCTGACCTAGATTCCTGTCACCATAAGTATCTGTGGACATACCTGGATTCCTGTCACCATAAGTATCTGTGGACATACCTGGATTCCTGTCACCATAAGTATCTATGGACATACCTAGATTCCTGTCTCCATAAGTATCTGTGGACATACCTGGATTCCTGTCACCATAAGTATCTGTGGACATACCTGGAATCACAACAACTTCCACAATGCTGACGCGGTCACCATATTGATGTTGATCCAGGCTGTTGGCGTGTTGTATCTTGTGAGCTGCATTTTCTTTTTCCTGATAGCTAGTGAAACGGAGTCCTTTTAAAATACCCGTATGGGCCCTTTGCTGTCATTGAGGGGAGTCTGATGTGCTAAGTCTCTAGCCTGCTTTCCTGTACAGACCTCTCCTTAAATGCACATACTCTGCATGTTGGTTCATTGTTAGAAATACCCTGTCCTACACGGTGGAAGTGGCACACGCCTTTAATCCCAGCACTCGGGAGGCAGAGGATAGTAGGTCTCTGTGAGTTTGAGGCCAGCCTGGTCTACAGAGCGAGTTTCAGGACAGCCAGGGCTACACAGAGAAACCCTGTCTCGAAAACAAAACAAAAAGAAAAACCCTGCCCTACTTCTGGGGAAACAGAGGTTTAAAAATTTACGGCCCAACCTAACAACTCGTTCTTTCTGTTGCTGGCCCATTTTAGTCTTGCGAAGTCTGCCAACCTTCAAGGCCTTGAAGACCTCCCTGCAGTATCTCCTACCAACTTTATTGTTTCGACCTTTCCCACATACACCTGCAATTCTTATACAATTAGTTAGTGGATATGATGAGACGTTAGGGTTAAGTTTCATCTTATTTCATATTGGTATCTAATTGATGAAGAATCATTTAACACAAAGACAACTCGTCTCTCATTGCTTTGCCGGTTGACCCTTTTCATAAATCCGGTATCCGCCAGCGCTAGCCTCTAACTCTGGACTCCTGTTTCTTTCCTTGGAGTAATAAATGCTTTGCTTACTGTGCTTTAGTAGGCTGAAGACTAGACCCACTTTTTTTTTTTTTAAAGAAATTGTGTACATGTGCCCATGCATGCACATGTGTTTGCATACACGTGTCCCCAGAGGCCAGAAGAGGGCGCTGGATTCCCTGGCGCTGGAGTCACAGGTGCTTGTGAGTTGCCTAAGATGCTGCTATCAAATCCAGGTCCTTCCGAAGAGCAGCAAGTGTCCTTGACAGCTGAGCCCTCTCTCCAGCCCCAAGAGAATCTCGTTTGTTTTTAATTCTTCGTATCTCTTAATAAAGCTCAACACACACACACACACACACACACACACACACACACACACACACACACAGATCGACGCAGAGTTGCCAAGATTCTGTCTGAGTTTATTTAGATTTACATCTGCTGCTTTTAATGGTCCCAGAGAGGAGCATCTGCATCTATGAAACTTTGAACTCTCTCGTTCAAGCTCAAGGAATAACTTTCCATTTATTTCGGTCTAATTTACCTAGTGTATATTAGTCATTTAGTTTCAATGCAGTTCTTTTCAGTGGCTGCTGAATATTTTATGAGCGTCATCTCAGTTTATTTGATCCACCCACACGTGGTTTTATTTCACTAGTGTGAACTGTGTGATCTTGAACATCATACACTCACATCTAAGTACCTTTCTGTCTTCCCAGAATTCACTTGTGACATTGGACTCGGGAGTCACACAGCTTGCGCCTCTTCCTCTTCCCCTATGAATTGTGGTTTTTCCCCACTTAATTATAAATGAAATAAGCCCCACTTTTAGGAATCTGGAGAATAAGAATTCTAGTTTATGACTTTCCAATTTGATAGGAAAAGAAATAACTCATTATAATTTAATTTGATTTTTTTTGGTTTAGTTTTTTTCTTGCTTGAGACAGAGTCTTATGTAGCCCAGACTTACCTTGAACCTTGAACTCTTGATCCTTGTGCCTCTGCCTCCCCAGTATTGGAATTACAGGAATGTGCTACTGTGCTTGAATTTTGAATATTTTATTGCTCGTGAGACTGAGCAAATTTTTATTCAGCCAATAACTTTCATGGGATCAGTATATTTATCCTGTTTTCTTATTGATAGTGTTTCTTATATATCATAGATAATAATCACGTATCACATATATTTACAGAACATAAGTCTGTATAGTATATTAACTAACCTTTTATTATTGGAGTAGGCCTGTGTTTTTTGTGGGGGGTGAGAGGAGGAAGAGGAGAAGGAGGGGAGAGAGAGAATGTTGCCAGTTTGTTCCCAATTCATGCCTTTAGATCATTTAACAATAGCATATCAATAACATACATAGTATGTTAATAGCTAGATGAGCTAAAAGGAAGATACTATGAGTGGGAAGATCATTGGCATTGATCCGGAAGGTGGTTCTAGACATAACTCCATCGCTTTTTACCACGGTGATACTGAATAGCACACATGTTCTCTTAGAGCCTTAATGTCCTCCTCTCCACCATAGGTAGACTTATGCCCATCCTCTCAGGGCTAGGTGAGATCGTCTGAAAAATGGTTGCTAGGGCTGGGGATGTGTCTCAGTTGGTAAAGTGCTTGCCTGGCATTTCCAGGGTTCCGGGGTTCAATCTCTAGCACTGTCCAAAACCAGGTGTGGTGGTATTCACTTGTAATCCCAGCACTTGGGAAGTAGAGGCAGGGGGATCAGGACTTCATCATCCTCAGCTGCACATTTGAGGCCAGCTTGGGCTGTATGAGACCCTGTCTCAAACACAGATAAGAAAAAGGATGGCAATGGTAACTGCTACATAATATAAATTATAATGCCAATGACTATGTTATAAGCATAGCTAGTATAGAATGTATTTTTTTCTGAAAATATCTTCTCAGGTAGCCTCATTTATAAAATAGTCTTAACAAATATCTTTCTCGCTTTGTGGTTTTGGGGCTTGCACTCATTTGAATGGCTCTTTCAGAAAGAAATGGTTTATTGCTTTAAAAATAAAAAAGTTCAACTTGATGTTCTTTGCTGCCATTTGGAGGGTGTTTGTGGCTTTATTGGCTTTTAGGGCAGTAGGCTGTTGGCGGTATTGACAGTCCTTATGAGCTTGTTAGCCACTGTTCTGGTAAAAGTCATTTTGATCTGGGATGGAGCCCCAGCATTAAAGGAGTATTGAGTTGGAAATCTGTATTTTGGGCCTTTCATTAAAATACACCCATCACAAAAGAGGCAGTGTGCATTTGCATCGCAAAGGGTAGCTTATTTCCTTCTGGAACTCTTGAAGCTAAGTAATTTAATTATGTCTCTGCCATAGCCTTTTATCTCCCCCTGCAAAGGGACTTTCTCTCCTCTGACAGTTCATATTGGAAGCTGGTCTTCTTATCCCTAGAATTAATTAACATGCAAATACTTGTCAAGAGACACAGGAACACAGCTTTTTCAATTAGCTTTTAAATGTCACTCTTAATGATGGTAGATTGTCTCTTTAAGAGAAAATTAAATTGGTGCGGTCGTCTCCTGCTTTTTCCTAGTGAATACCGTTATTGATTTTTCTGGTGATTGGTTATTAGTGGGCTCTTTATGTTTTCACCATTAGAGACTAGCAGTTTGGATGGGACTTGATTGCAGCGGTGCCTGGTTCTCTGCCTCCTGAGTGCTGGGATTCCAGGGGTGCGCCTGCGCACCTGGCCCTAGAAGGGGATTTTTTTTTTTTGAATTGGGTGTTAGAGAATGGGTGGCAGTTGCTTAGGAAATTGGTCTGCTCTGAAACATGGACACACAGACACACAGACCCACAGACCCACAGACCCACAGGTGCACAAGCACACTTGATTGATGTAACCAGCCTTGACTTTATGGATGCGCACAGGGAAAAATTAGAAGAAAACGAAATAAAAATCAAAAGTAACCCTAGCTTTTGTTTTTAAATCAAACCACCCATGGCAGATTATCAGTTAGCCTTCACAAACTGCTATTCATCTATCATTCTGTCATTGTTTTGGCTGGTGAGCAATTCCATGAAGTAACCATTTAAATGCAGGTCAGTCACCGTTGAGTAGCTCCTTGAGCTAGTAGCTTTTTGACAAGATCCACTCATCTAGGCTCAGTAATCATGGTTTTTAGGTAGGGACCGCTCCTGTGAAGGATTCGAAAAGGCAGAAATAAGAAGCACGGAATTCCAGTGAGCCAGGAATTATGTGAGGGAATAAACACACGGTGCCTTGAGGAGGGAGCTCTCTTCGAAAAGTTTCTGTTAGGTGCTGTGTTGTGCTTAGTTTTGCAAAGCTGATGGAAGTATTTGGTATCTCCAATGTAGTCAAACAGCAATGAAAGAGAATGGGTTGCCTGTGAACTAGCAACTAGGACTCTGGGGCTGGAAGATTTGGATGAGAGCTCCATTAGTAAATTGCAGAGCCTAAAGTTTTATATCTAATTTATCTTTTGTCATAACTAAGGAAAACTATAACTTCTTCAACCCCATCAAAGACTCTAGAAGGATATATTACCTAAATAAACAGAAATTGCATTGTAAGCAACTTCCAAAACCCTAGAATTGACAGAGACATCTCGCTGCCTGAACAGTCACCCAAAGTTCTTCTGTAATGTTGGCCATTCATCTTCAGCCTACGGGCCCATAGTATCCAGCAGACTTTTCCATGAAGAAGGAAATCTGAAGATCTGTTTTGCCTTGTACTAGATAAGTTCATCAGTTGCTTTCTTCTGCAGAATGTCTGGCAGCTTTCTCTGTGAAGCAGGAACCCTGAAGGACCATCCCATCTTTTGGAATATTCAGCCGTCACTTCTCTGTATGTCCTGCATGTTTAGTTCATACAGCATACCATAAAGCAGTCTAGGCAAAAGCAGCTTCTTGCCCAAATGGCTAGCCGTGCCACACTGAAGGCAAATTTCATAATAAATTTCTTCAATGCCGGTCAACCTCTCTGAAGTAGTTGGTGCTACCAGAAGCAGACATCTCATTGTCGAGAAAAGTCTAAGTTCTTAAAACATTTTAAATGCCATATTCTGTATGTCTTTGAAAGGGTTGAAGAATATGTAGCCACATGAAATATCTCTGTATATCTAAACCTAACTAATATGACTACATTATAGATGACTTCTATTAATCTGTATTTCTTAATTATACATTTCATTTTAAATGAGTTTCACAAACACAATACCTTAACCAAGAGCAGAAATATATATATATGTGTGTGTGTGTGTATAACAAAATTGACGTTAAATTTGTATCAATAAACCAAGATCTATACCAATGCAAACATTTATAAGCAATCATTTAGGGAATTTGGGTGTTTTCTAGATTGGGGTGCTATTAATCAGGTCTTTCATAGGGTATCCTGTGTGGTAGGTCCATCTCAGCCAGCAGTTCTGAAGCTGTCATGGATGTTGGACCATGTATGTGGGCCATTGCTTGGCGGCGGGGGGGGGGGTCTTGTTTGAACAAACCATATTAGCTGATAAGGAATCCACAGCTTTCTATCCTTTGGAAACAAAAGCAGAACCTCTTTCCCAAAGCAACAAACATATCCTTAGACCCAAATTCTAAAGTCAAGATACCTTTATAATATACATGTTGGTTTAGCTTAGCAGCCTATACAATGAAATGTCTCTCTGTACTTAGCTCATTCATAGTCAAAAAATTAAAAGAAACATAATAGTATACATAATCCAGACTCTCCATGTATATTCCATCTTTACATGGCTTATTTCTTTTACTCTATTACTTTTTAATATTTATTTTATTATCTTTGCTCCATTAATCTATGACTGTCTGTGCTCTGTCTCTTTAAGGACTTTGTTTTATTCTTTGAAACTATTTCTTTTTATAACTGTCTATACTCTTTTTCTCCTCTCTCTCAAGCCTATGTACATTTTTTAAACACACTGTGACTTGTTCTGTCTGAATCTGTCATCACTGTGTATCTGTAATCATTTTCTGACCAAGAGCACTTTAAAAATGGTAAACAGCTAGATCACAGTGGCCCTGGACACTGGTTTCACCTCTCTCAGTTTTTCAATGTGGTGGAAGTACCTTTACCACCAGCTCTGGGACCGCTGGGTGGGAACTGCGCTCACCACCTCAACTCTGGTAAGCAGTTGGCCCACGCTGCCACCAAGGAGCTTGCAGCAAGCTATCCACAAACTCCATTCAAGTGCTCGACCTCCTGAAAGAGCCAGAGCTGTTCCTGCAACTGGCACAAACCAGGAAGCCTTCTTAAAGGGGCCACACAATTTTTGCTGCTACTGCTAAGCGAGGAAGCCTTCTCTTCTCCAGCAAACAGAGCAAATCTGAAAAAAATATATGGCTACCAAGAAGTCATGCTTAGCTCTGTTCTTTTGTGTCTAGAATTCCCTCCCAAGCTCTCTCAGGCTTTATGTGAATGTAGTTGCCCCACATTGGTGCGCCATTTTGTAAGTGGAGACCGTGTGTTCCTTTCCTGGCTGCTCAGATCTGAGTAATCACACAGAAACGATATTAATTGCAACACTGTTTGGCCAATAGCTTATGCATATTTCTAGCTAACTCTTACCTCTTAAATTAACCCTTTTCTATTAATCCATGAATCACCATGAGGTTGTGGCCTACTTGTAAGGTTCTCACTGGCTACTGGCATCTTTCTCCTTTTACAGCTACATGGCATCTCTTGACTCCTGCCTATTTTCTCTCCATATATTTGTTCAAATTTCCTGCCTGGCTTTACTAAAACATTGACCAAAATAGCTTCTTTAATAGCCAGTGGTAATAAAACATATTCATAGCATGCAGAGAATCCCACATCATATATACAGTAAAGTATCAGGGTACGTCTAGGAGAATTATTTTAAAACACACATTTTAGATTCTAAACATATTTCCATGGTAATCAAGTTATACCAAAAGGATAGAAATTTAAAATTTAAATTAAATTTAAAAAATTTAAAAATAATTGTCCATTTTTGCCAAAATTCTAATCTTTTTCTTTTTAAAGAAAATGAATCTTTATAGATCTGGATAATCAAATGCACAGTTGCTTAATGGAAGTAGATTTGTTTACTATTTGCATTTTCCGTAAGCCGCTTTCATAGGAATCTGCAGGAGAGCTTTCTCAGCTTCTCCTTCATGTTATGGTGTTTAAGCACTGTTGTTGTCTGTCTTTGTTCTGCATCTTTGTTCTGGATGCTGCCTATCGTATTGTATGCTGTGCTGCACAGAGCATCCTTGGAGCTGGCCACAAACTTGTCACGGGCTGATTTGTTGAGGACTTAGATCGAAATCCTTAGGTTCAGGAGTATATGCGTATCTCTTCTAGGAAGAAACCAGTTCCAACTGCTTTCATCCTGCCCACAGTGCCTGTGAATGGCCCGTCACCACGTACTTCTTTTAAAGCAGAATCCCGAACTCAAGGCCGGAAGAAATAAAGGGAAGTTGCTAAAAACAAGTGATGGCCAAGATTTATGAGAGCCTAAATTCACACAAAAATGTGTACACAGCGGCATTATCCATAGCAGCTAAAATGTGGGGACAGCCTCAGCTTCATGAGCTGGCGAATGGACGTGAACATGTGGAGGTAAATGCAATAGCAATGCCGTTACATACATGGATGAATGCTACTCAGCTCTGGAACTAGATGCAGTCTGGAGGCATTCTGGTCCGTGAAAAGAGCCAGCCAGAAGTGACCATGTAGACCTCTCTGCAGTGTTGAGAATGGCGGCTCCTGAGAGGTGGAGTGGGGTAGGGGCTTGGGAACTGGCTGCTAATTGGCACACTGTTTCCTTTGGGGCGATGGAAAAATTAGATTGTGGTGATAGTTGCACAACTCCAAATAGATGAAAACCCTCTGAATCGCATATTTTAAATGGGTTGAGGTTTATGATGTGTGAATTTCAAGCCACTCTAGTGATTAAGAGAAAATTAAAATAAGTGGCGCCCCATGCACGAACGGGACAAAAGATGAGGATGCACGCTTCACCATGGGCTTTTGGGCCAGGCAGAAAGTCAGTCGTAACCAGTATGGCTAGCAGTGTGTTGGAGCCCTGCATTCATTTGGGCTAATGACAGTCAGCTGTGGGGGTGCATTGTGCCGACTTAGAATCAATGCCATGTTCTTCAGGGTTAGAAAAGAGGCCAGCACCCTGAATTACTGCCCTGTACGTGGTCAGTCCTTCACATACACAGGCGGCCCTGTTCTCTTGGAGGGCAGTAAGAGTTTCCTTTGCTGACCCACAATTGCTGGCCGTACTCCAGCGTTTGGAAAGGACAGGTCGTAGAGGGGAAGCTGGAGGAGCTGAGCTCAGCTGCTGAGTCAAGGAAAGCCAGAGGAAGACCTGAGGTCACAGATGAAGTTGAGGCCCTCATCTTCAGTGAATAAGTGCAGTCAGTTTGAGAGTTAGTAATTAAGTTTTTTCTTGCACAGTGGATGGCACTGTTCTTCTGGAAGTGTTTGCCAGTGAATAGCATGATAAAAATGTTTGAAAGGAAGTTAGCTTTTTTAAGTGGCTCCCAGTTAGGTTGATAGATAACATTTAGCTCAAGAAAATGTGGTTAACTTTGCAGTGCACATCAGCAGTTAAAGGAGAAGCAACAGGTCCCTTTCCCAAGCCCGTGCGTCCTTGTCTGTGTATCTTTTGAATGCTGTCTACTTTTTACCCTGACCTGTGCATAAACTGGATTAAACTACAACATCCCAAGCCCTTTTAATTATGTTCAGGTCTGAATTTTTCAACGCAGGAAGAACGGGGTCCCCGTGCTTCATTCGAAGGCTGTTTACCTTTAGGTAGCCCTGTTGGTCTAATTAGTTTACTTTAGAAGCCAGGGATGGCGCGTGTGTGGGTCGGTGTTGACCCAATAACCAAGTCATAACTGGGCAGTCATAACTAGGCAGTCATAATTAGGCAGAAGTTTTTTTCTTTGTCACTGGTTTTAGTCACTCTTTGTGTTTTTGGTTTTATTTTGTGTTGTTTTTCTTTTCATTTTTCCTTCCTTCCTTCCTTCCTTCCTTCCTTCCTTCCTTCCTTCCTTCTTTCTTTCTTCCTTCCTTCCTTCCTTCCTTCCTTTTTAGTTAAACTGAAGACTAGTCTTTGGAGAGCTGGAGTCATAACTCTGGTGGAGACTTGCCCTGCACATATAGTACTGTAGGTCCAATCCCCAGCCCTCTTTAAGACAAACAAACAAACAAAACCCTTAAAATTAGTCTCCGTGCTTGATTAGTGGATGTACAGGAATCTCAGCTACTTTAAACACTGTCCAGTCATTTTTTTTCTTGTTTATTTTTTTTCCTTTGCTTCTGATCTTACTGTGAATTACTACAGAAGCTTTAGCAGTGAGGAAATGCGGTTAGTGACTCAGGGTGAGGAAGGGGAAGACAGTGTTGCTGGCCTGGGAACGTGGGCTGAATGGGGACTGGTGAATGTTTTGGTTTGCATTTATTGCTATTTTTAGTTTAAGGCTGTGGCTGACTAGGGAGAAACTCAGCCTGGTTATGGTCCTGACACACCGAACTTTCTCCTGAAGTCCAGGAAGCCTCACTCTCTGGGAGAAGCCATCTTCCCTGATTGTTGGAGTGCAGCCCCTCTCTGATGTAACCTCCTCGTAGTCAATAAATGAAGAATAGCGTTTTGACAGGTAAACTAAAAAATAATGTAAATTATTCTTTCTGTTAGTCAAACGCGAACCATTACACGTAACCACACAGGGGTTTTATTTCCTAAATGTAATTTTGAAGACAACTAGCCATGGATTACTTTTGGGTCTTGTGTTAGTTTATTGGAAATAGCTCTGAATTCACAGAACTCGTGAATACAAGAGCAAAGCATCTCCACCATGTTCTGAGTTGGGGATAAACTTTCATCCTTTGCCAGCCCCTTAGAGACTGACTGTGAACAGCCCCAGCTTAACTTCAAAGCACAGCCTGTTCTTTTGCCATTGGCACTGAAGCATCTTAATTATGCTTGGACAGCTATTATTAGTATAGACAAGTGAGTACGAATTTTTCTTTGTTGGTTCATATTGCTGCTTTGTGTGATACTGTATGAGCCTAAGATCACCCAGTTATCACAGTTGCCACATGCCAATATACAGTCATTGAAGGAGACTTTTAATTCTTTCAGCATCTGATAGATGGATGTTCCATGCAATGTTTCCTGTCATGCTATCTTCGTAAGCCACAGACTTAAAAATACATACTTAACATGATTCTGAAGTAGGATTGGCTAAATCTTTGGGCTGTAGTAAACATGGTAACTGCAAAAGAGAAAAGTTGGGTGTAATCAGTTTCACTAACTGTGATTTCAGGAGCATGTAACTTAAAGTAAGACAGGTACTTTTCATGTCCACATGCTTGCAAAGATGGTTCCAAAATAAGGAAAATAAAAAAAGGAAAATTCAGGCATTAAAAGCACAACAGTTTAGATAGGGAAGAAAAATGGAGGGAACCATTTGAAGAGCAGGAATCTCTTGTGCTTGGCTCTCAAGAGAACACACACAAAAGACTCGAGGAGGCACAGACAAGCACAAAATCAGAAGAGCAGTGTAGACCCAGTAGGTCTGGAGTGTTGGGACTAATTGAGTCCTGGTCTTCAGCTGCTCTTCCCTGCTAGAGCCTTCTTATGGAAGTTACTAGAAACTGTGCCTTGCCTAGAGGATCAGAGGATGGGGTTTTCACCTGTTGGCCATTGACGGCAGGGTATTTAAGCCTCCATGGTGCCATTCAAAAAGGGCTTTTTGTACCAGAGATTGGAGGTCCGTGTGTTGGTCTGTCTCTGCGTGTGTTTCCTCAACCTCCAGCCCCTCGCCCAAAGCTCACAAACTGGATTCTAGTGCATAGAGCGCAGACGGGAGGCACGGTGCGTGGCACTGGAGAGAATGCCAAACCCAACAGAAGAGATCTTGACAACGGTGTCCAGAGTGAGAATAAGTAGAGACTAAGCTCATGACTTGAGGCAGAAGTAATAATGTTAACGTATGACAAAAAGCAGAGCGACTCAGATGTTCGGCTTCTCCCTTCTATCAAGGAGAGTGATCTTCAAATAGGAACACGCAGCGTAAACATGGTTGAGAATAAACTGAGTGTGTGAGATAGGTGATAGTAACAGACACAACAGTTTGCTGAGTTTCTATTCAGGACTGAGCACCGTGAAAGGGGATTTGACTATTCTTTTCTAGTATTTATGGGAGATAAATTATTGTTATCAGCCCCATACCAGACAAGAGATTTCATAATAAGCCTGAAGTTTGTGAGTGAGTGTAGTTGAATTTTTCTTTTGGCCTTAGCATAGGCTTGTTTCTGACTAGCTCTTTTAACTTAAATTAACCCATTTCTATTCATCTACTTTTTGTCATGTACAGCCCATCCTGCTTCCTTTGTGTCTCCTCATCTCTCTCCCTCTCCCCCTTTCTTCCCCCCTCCTCGTGCCTAGATTCCTCCTCCTCCTTCCTTTCTCTGCCTGGAAGTCCCACCTATACCTCCTGCCTAGCTATTGGCTGTTCAGCTTTTTATTGTGCCAATCACAGCGATACACCTTCACACAGTGTACAAATATCCCATAAGTGAGAAGCTAAGATTCCGATGCTGACTTGACTCAATTCAGTATCTGGCTCTCTGTAGGGGGCAATTTCATGCATGTATGATATGTATACAATGCATACCTATGTGTGGAATGTATTGTGATTATATTTGTTCCTTATTGCCTCTCTTTTCCTCTCCCACTCTTACTGACCTCATCTTCTGAATTATTTTGTCTTAGTTAGGGTTTCTATGGCTGTGAAAGGACACCATGACTTCAACTCTTAGAAAGGAAAACATTTAATTGTGGTGTCTCACAGCTCAGAGGTTTAGTCCATTGCCGTCATGGCAGGACATGGAGGCACTCAGGCAGACATGGTGCTGCAGAGGTAGCTGAGAGCCCTACGTCTTGTGCAGGCAACAGGAAGCAGTCTGACCCACTGGGCGTGGCTTGAGTATATACGAGACCACAAAGCCCAAATCCACAGTGACATGCTTCCTCCAACAAAGCCACACCTCCTTATAGTGCCACTCCCTTTGGGGGCATTTTCTTTTCAAATCACCACAACCTCCACCCTACTTTCATATTCCTTTTGTTTTTTGGACTCACTGGATTTAATTAGGGTGGCTTGTGTTATCATGGGTGGAATTTATTTACTGGAGCACAGGCAACTTCCCAGGGTTACACCACTGGAGAAAATGATCGGCTGCTTCTTCAGTAAGCACCCCAACTCTCATGCCTACTAGCACCAAACCGTTAAACTGGATTGCATGTTCCAGTTTAAATTATATTGTCAGACATAAATAAACAAGATAAACCCAATAGGTGGCATTGAAGAGCCATACAAGGCAATGGAATACCAAGATTATAATGAACAAGGCTGTGGGCCAGCTCAATTGCACAGTGCTTGCCTCCTCTGCGCAGGGCCCTGAGTTTGAGCTCCGGCACTGTAAGCAGACCATCTTGATTTATTCTGAAAGGTTCACTTTAGGCTTTTTGAGCCAAAAATTTTGATATTGATTCTTGGCAAATCAACAGAAAGTTGGTCTGTGAAGTTCTGAGCGAAAGAAGGGAACCTCAGGAGACAGCCTGTATGTTCACAAATCATGCTGTGTTGGGTTCTCCAATCCATGATCCTTTTGATGGAAGATTTCATAGGGGTTTATAAACAAGGGGATTCATCTGGGCTCCATACAGTAGATCCATATTTGATTTAACTTCTTTTGCAGAATATTGATTTTCAACAGGTTTTACTAAAATAAGATTGTGATTATGTTATTCCTCTGGACCATCAGAATAGTAACCCTAATCTGATGTGGGAGGTCCTTTTGTCTATGTGTTGCTTTTATTGGTTAATGAATAAAGAACTGCTTTGAGCCTATGGCAGGGGAGAACAGAACTGAGGGGAAAGCTAGGCAGAATACACAGCCCATGACCTACACAAGTGTGCTGTGGCATGTACACATGTCATGTATGTTCCTACACATATACCAAATAAATACATAAATAAGTAATTGAAAACCTTGCGAGCGGAAGCCATTTTATTATGGTCCCATTATTAGCCAGGAAACTTGTTTGTCATCTCAAGTTCCAAAGTTGCTGTCCTGATGACTCATGGGGACAGTAGTTGGAAAATGGGTCTATTTTAGCAACCTTTCTGTTTATTGCAGCTATTATGAGACTATCCGTGGCTCAGGCGTAAGATGGTTGGCTGTCACCAAGCCCTTATTCCACGTGGCTTTCTTTTTATAATGCTCATTAAAGAAGAGACATAAAGGTTCGTCAAGAACCTGTTGGCATAAACACTGTGCTGAGGTCTCAACTTCACAGAAGTTTGAATTAAAAAGGCAATGAATCTTGCTTACAGAGGGACTGGAAGCAACGCTGCCGCCCGTGTTTAGTTTTTCCAAACAAGTGGTCGTTCTTTGAAAACCGCTAATTTTCCTATAGCAGCGAGTAAATTACAGAGTGTTGGGATCAGCGGGACTAGGTTTCATTAGCAGGACCAGACCTTGCCAGCACTCAGGGCTGGTATTCGGTACTGGACTGGGATGAACTCCATGGCTGTGTCTGCATCTGGGAGACCACGGGGAACAGCTTTAAATGCTCACAGCACCACCCGCCCTTAACAGTACGAAGAGAGCGAAGGGCCCCCAGACCTCACTGCTGGTGAGGGAATGTGAGAGCAGAGCTTCCGCAGCTCTCAGAGACCTTGTCCAAACCTGAGAACCGTAATGACCACAGCGGGCAGTTGTCTGCTGCCAGGCCGATTCTTGCCTCTGCTCCTGAACTCTGGTCCTGTCGTGTTGTGAACATGCGTCCAGGTGCCCGGCTTGCCTGATGGACCGGAAGCTTTCGAAAGCAGTCACCGACTGACACTGTTGCATGAACTTGATGTGGACTGCTGATGCAGCCACAGATCCAGGATCACACCGCTCTGGGGGCTCTTGCACCATGGAGGCCCCTCCTTCCTGCATCTTAGCTTTGAGGTCTTTGCAGTTGAGTCTGGGGCTGCAACACATGCTTGTTGAAGGAATAATGAACCGCAAACTTTTGTGTGTGTGAGACCAAGTCTCTCACTATGTAGCTATGGCTGTCCTGGAACTCACCCTTGTAGACCAGGCTGGCCTCCAACTCACAGAGATCCTCCTGCCTCTGCCTTCGGAGTGCTAGGATTAAAGGCGTGCGCCCCCACCCTGACTGCAAACTTTTTACGCACCTCTGTATTTCCAGAACTTTCTGACAGAGGGACCTGACAACAGAGACACTGGTATCTGGCTGTGTGATGCTTTGAGTAAGAATGGACCCCTTAGGGCTTTATGTTTGGATGCCTGGTCATTAGGAAGTTGCACGACTTGAGAGGCGTTAAGAGGTGTGGCCTTGTTGGAGGAAGTGTGTTACTGGGAGGGGGGGGTGGCCCCAGCCAGGTCCACTGTCTCTCTTCCTGCTGCCTGTGGCTCTGGATGTAAGAACCCTCAGGTACTTCTTCAGCATCATGTCTGCCGGCATGCTGCTATGTTCCTTGCTATGATGGCATGAACTAAACCTGTGAAACTATATGCACGCCCCAATTAACTGCTTTCCTAAGAGTTGCCGCAATCATGGCATCTCCTCGCAGCAACAGAACCCTGACTAAGACAGGCTGTGTGTATGCAAGCATGGCATGCAAGCATTGGCTGTTGACTAACACAGACACTGGGATCCAGCTGTGGGTATAGACATGGCATGCAAGTCTTGGCTGTTGGCTAACACAGACACTGGAATCCAGGTGTGTGTGTGTGTGTGTGTGTGTGTGTAGGCAAGGCATGCAAGCACTGACATAGACACTGGTATCCAGCTGTGGGTACAGCCATGGCATGCAAGCACTGGCTGTTTTAATATTGCCGCCATCACCTCTTTTACCTGCCCAGCTTTGACATTATTTTCTTTGCTCATTCTAAGTAGCAGCCTGTTATTGCCCCTCCTCCGTCCCTCCTTCTTGCTCTTCATCCGTCTCCCTTCCCCATACCCTTCCGCTTCTTCCTCCTCCTTCCTGCTCCTGTTTCCCATCCCTCCTTCTCCCCTGGCCCTCGTGTTGCCATCACAGCCACTGTCAGCAAATCCACTCTTCACCTAGAGCCCAGACACCATTTTAGATCTCTGCCCAGCCTAGTTTATGACCTGTCCAAGTAAACCTCCCTTATGAGGCTTCAAAAAATAACGTTTAAAGACCATTTCAAAAATAATAATATAGAAACAGAAAAACAGTTTTTGAACGGTAGTTTTTCCTTCACAAACTCTTTCTTACTGTGGGAATGTGAGACTCACTTCCCTGCTTAAATGTTTCCTGACATGGTACCTCGTGTCACCCAAGTGCCGTGTCCTGCATTAACATGTACACATGAGTGAGACAGATCTCGCTATGTGTTCTATAGGATTATCTTTGGCTTGGCATTCACATAGAAAAGGAAACTCTGGCCTGTCTATGTCTGTTCTCACCTCTAGCTCCTACAAAGCAGGTGCTTGGGGTTTATAGTTGCCTGGCTCAGGGGCACCTCTCTGTTGAGAAGTAGTAAATTATTTCTGGTGATTGAGAGAGCTCTGGAGGTTCAGTTATCCAGGAAAAAGCCCAGCCCCTAACATGCATTCTAAAGTGAACTCTTACAGGTGACCTCTACCAAGGTCAGTTAAAGTGTTCTCATCTTGGAGGTATTTTAATTTCTCTTAGCCTTCAGTAAATGACAGGTAAGGACACTTTCTTCAGTGTAGAGGTTGAAAAATCCCTCCTCTCTCCCCCTCCAGCCTTCTCTTCAGCTCTGGAAGCTTCCATCTTCACCTCACACATTATGTATCCAGACCTTGTACTGAAGGCCTTGTGTGGAAGGCAGACTTTCTCAGTTAGATCATAGAGACTTTCTCAACTATATTTCTCAAAAAAAGTCCACTGAATAGTGCATATTTCTTCTACTTTAGAAAAATTACGAAAAAAATTATAGTAGTTTTGGCTGCCATTTGAAAACTCTCTGGATTGATTGGCTTTCCAGAGCCAGACTGAAGGTACACCATGCTCCAGATGATGGCAGAACACATCCTTCCTTAGGACATTTATGATGGGCTGGGCTTCTCTTTTTTTTCTGTCTGTGTGTCTCATTATTGGTAATGATTTCTGAAGCATCAGACTTTTTTTCCACCTCTGTGTGAAGTTAATCAAAGGCACCTTCTCCGTGGCCTCGAGCTGTTCCACGTTGAATCCGATCCTTGTCACGACGACTCTGTACACAGAGATGAGGTTCACTGGCGAGCAGTGCGCGGCACATGCTGTCCCAAATGTCTTTTGACTAATAACAGCGTCTTTTCTAAAAACCATCAAAGGGATCAGAATGAATAAATACAGGGGTTTGGTTTGGTGTGGGTAAGCATCATTAGTGTGTGTATGTGTGTGGTGTGTATGTGGTATGTATGTATGTGTGTGGTGTGTGTGTATATGGTGTCTGTATGTGTGTGGTGTGTGTGTATGGTGTGTATGTATGTGTGTGGTGTGTGTGTGTGTGGTGTGTGTGTGTGTATGGTGTCTGTATGTGTGTGGTGTGTGTGTATGGTGTGTATGTATGTGTGTGGTGTGTGTGTATGGTGTGTATGTATGTGTGTGGTGTATATGTATGTGTGTGGTGTATATGTATATGTGTTGTGTGTATATGTGTGGTGTGTTTGTATGTATGTGATGTGTGTGTATGATGTGTATGTATGTGTGTGCTGTGTGTATAGTGTGTATGTATGTGCATGGTGTATGTGTGGTGTATATGTATGTGCGTGTGGTGTGTGGGGTGTGTATGTGATTGTGGGCTTGCATGCCATGCTGCACATGTGGCAGTCAGAGGACAGCTTTGTGGGTGGGTTCTGGTAGTAGAATTCAGGCTGTCAGGTTTGCACCACCGCGTGACAAGTACCTTTCTTCATCTCCCCAGGGCCTTTCTTTTGCCTTTAAGATCGAATGTAAATGGAGAATGTTTGTTACGGACAAGTTGGGCTTTTGCTTGAGCATGCTGCTCTTTCTGTTGTCAGATGCTAGCTTTTAATCTTGTTTGAACTTCACAGCAATCTCATTCCAGAAATGACAAGTTCCAGAGCAGCAATTGGCTGGGGCTCAGCATCCAATGTGGTATCAGGCAGTGGCCGCAGTGGAACCTTGGCCCCAGCGTGAATGCTGACTCTGCCTTCTGGAGAGTGTTTGCCATTCAGCCGGGGTGGTTGGTTGGGATAAAATGGTGGCGATCCAAACTATTTTAAACTCATCATATATTATAGCACGCACACACACACTCACACACCACACACTCACACATGCACACACATATGTATTATGAATTTTCAAACTTGGTTCTGCAGTGTGTGGGTGTGTTCAGCAGCATTTCTGACAGTTTTCTTCCGAAAGGAGGACGTTAAAGGACATTCACAGGTCTTGTAACCCAGAGAGTCAAAAAACCGAAGAACTGAAAAGCTGACCTGCGAGCCGTTGTTTGCGCTGTTGGTGATTGAACAAAACACAGCTGACATGAAAGGCTTCTCTCTAATGTTTTCCCCTGGGCGTATCAAGAGAGTGCTTTGCTTGTCAAAAGTGAAAAACATTGGTTGCAGCGTATCTCTCTGTTTTCATTTGAACCTCACCATATAGATTTTTCTTCTTTAGGGGAAGTGAAGGTTTGGAAGGCATTATCTTTAGGACGGGGTGAATAGTGGGGAGGAAGTTGAGTGTCTCTGTGGTCTATTGTCTTATAGTTTGGGTCTTGAGCATGTAAATGCCTTTTTATATAAAAAGTAAGAAGAAAAGCAAGTCCTTTGGAAAACACTGAAAGAAATGAATATAACTGTGTGCCACAGAGAATTTGAAATATTTTGACTCTGCCTCTGTTGTGGAAAACAGCTGAAGGCAAAATGAAAATGATCACAAGGAATACTTAAACTGTGTCCAGTATCCTTAGTGTTCGTTTATTGTTAGTTGGAAATGAGTAATTGGTACAGCTAGGAACTAAGTTCTATGTAAGCAAAAAAGCTCAGGTATGAACTCCAAAGAGCGACAGAGCAGTTACCTTTCATTGGAACAGGAGATACCAGTATAGGTGCAGGACTTACGCTGTTAGACGTGCCGTGGCATCCAGTAGCATTCAGCACCTGTGATACCCAGATTGTGGTGGCCTCCCGATGGCCTTTCTCACTAGTAAGCATTAGAACTCCTTGCTGAAGCAGCTCAGTTCAGGTCTGGGATGTGGAACATACAGGGTGGTCTCGAGGCATCTAAAAACTGAAAACCAGCAAAGAGAGAGGTGGGATTATGCCAGAACGACCCAGAAACCAGCCTGGAGGGGCTCTGGGGACAAAACATAGGACAGTGAACGTGAAAAGGATTTAAATACATAAAAGTGCTTGAGTGTATCATCATACTTCGAAAAGAAAGCACGACAAAAGCCCGCTTACCTGTCCCGTTTAAATCTGCGAAGTGGCAGCTGATGGTTCTGAGTGTAGATTAAGGAGGAGCAGGGAAATCTGGCGTTCATCTCCACTATGCTTATGGGCAAATCCCTCAGAGTGAAAAAGGAGGCTGGAAAAAGCTGTGGCTCTGTAACAGCCGGGAAGGGCGCTAAAACCAGAAGACGAGGCTGACAGTACTTGAACCCACAGATCTGTGTCCATAAAAAACGAGCCAACCAGACGCTATGTTGCATAGAAACAGCAGCACCTGAGAAGTTTTCTGGTCCACACTCTTGTCCCCCAACGAACTTGAACCAAATGTGATAAACATACGTGTCTAATTACAGTGGATTCCCACTTATCCATGGAAATATATTCCAGGTCCCCCCCACACACACAGTCTGTGAACTGTATGGCATACTAATCTGGCATCCATGCTAATATACACACACACACATACACACACACACACACACGTGATAAAGATAAATTTGTAAATTAGAGAAAGTAGTTAGATCACAGTAAGAACTAACAATGACCTAGAGCGGTTACGATACTTATAATAATGGTTACGCAATTGTCAGCCTCTCAAAATGTCCTGATGACCGCACTCAGACCTCTCGTGTGACCGTTTTCTTTCCCACTCTGTGTTGCCGGATATCAGACCCACGGCCGGTAGACAAGCATTTGATCACCATGCCGCCTCTGTCACCATTTCTTTTTCTTTCTTCACACTCTCAGAAGAGTCCCTGTTATAGATCCTAGCGACCCCTGCACACCTAAAAAACTCGGCTGAAAAAATTAACTCTTTCACTGAGAGGAAGCATTTATGGCGTCTGTTTTGAATATCCACATTTTCAGCGTTGCTTCTCTTGCACTTTGGGTCATTATTCTGGCACATAAAAGCCACTGGAACCCGAACCCTGAGATACCATGGCAGTCAGTCGGTTAACAAGTATGGCTTCTGACAGATAGGCCAGTGGCAAATTTGGGTTTCCCGTCCCCACAGCAGAATGAGTGGACCATCCGGGACCTTTATCACGCTACTACTCACAGTGGCATGTAGTTGAAAACATTTGAATTGTTTGTGTCTGGATTTTCCACTCAATATTTACAAACTTTGGTTAACTGGGGGCAACTGCTCCTGATAAGGGGGATTCAGGGCCAGGGGAACATGTTCAACACCCCAGGTGTTAAAGTAGTCCGTGCCCGAATATAGAAGTTCTACCAAACGAGTGGGTTCATTGCTTCAGCAAATAAATATTACAGAAGAAAGTGGCAGAGGGGCCCTAAGCCAGGGCCAGAGACCTCTTAGCCAGTTTCAGATCCCAGCCTGTTTGGAACTGAAGTCGTACCGACCGGACATAAGGTATTTTTCCTTTAAAACAACAGGAGAAAATGGAATGCGGCTTGTGTGCTGTTAAGGGATCCTTGATAATTTCATTGAGTGTTGACAGTACTGAGATGTTCGTAACAGTCCTTATCTGTTGGACAGACTTACAGATGAATTTAAATGATGTCGGAGATTTTCTTTGCAAATAGTCCATCATGAGGTCGAAGACACATTGTATACACATGAAACTGTCAAAATATAAACACAAGATAAAAGAAAGGAAAACACTGCCTCGAAGGAACCAGGTCTGCATAAGGCCATAGATAAAATCAGAGCGATTGAATGTACTACTGGTGTTTGGTAATGAGATCACGAAGCTCTTTATGGCTTTTCTCTGCTTTATTGTAGATGAGAATTGTACAGGGTAAAAACAATTATATTTTGTTGTCCGGGAGCAGAACCTGGCAAGAGGCCTGACTCTGACTAGAATGCCCTCTGCTGTCCTCCTATTTCTCTCCTTTCTTTTTATGCCCTTTCTATTTCTTCAGAAGACATTTGCTGAGCCATATCTGTGCCTGTTACTCTGGTTTCACGGGTGAAGAAAAGAAAACTTAAAGATCGTCCTGCCCACTGAGGAGCCACCATGGCAGAAGTACTTGATACGATGGTCATTTGGCCCTCGTTCAGAACCGTAGGGCTGCAGTATGACATGCCCAGAGTGTGTGGCCAGAGGGTTCCCTTTGTCTCCCGACTTCCTTCCACCCGGTTCCACCTCCTGAAGGTCCCACTACTCTCAACAGTACCACAAGCCAGGGACCAGGCTTCTCCCATCCAAGCCTTTCAGATTCTTAGGATTAAACCACAATGTTCATCTTCTCACTTGTCTGTCCCAAGTCCAAGTTCATAGTCATTGTTTGCCTTCAGTGGCATTACAGTTTGTAGAGAGCCACGTGATGCCACGCCTTACAGGTGGCGCTGATTCCCACCTTCCACCTTTCCAAGGGTAAGTGTTCTCAGGTGCTTAAACTCCATATATGGCTAATGCTAAGATCTGGCTTGCTTCCGCGTTTCTGGACCTATCTGCGTCTCCCACGTGGCTTGCTGGGGTTGGCTGCCCAGAGGTTATTTAAGCTGCAGACTGGCTTTTCCCCGGGAGGAGAGGTTGTAAGAGGTAGCGAAAGGATGAGAAGATTATTTTAAAGGCCTGAATAAACCACAGTTAAGAAGAGTCCGGTGTTGCGTCTTCATTGCTGATAAGGCGGACGCAACAACGGTTGTTCTTCCTTTGTTTGTGGGTTAATTTTGGATGGCTAAAGAAGGACAAGTCAAGTGGGCCAATGCCTGTATTTCTTGGGAGAGGGTGCAGGCATCCTCCTTGCTGTAGCAGTTGTGAAGACCTAGTCAGAGACCGGCTATGACAGTATATGACAACTTACATCACATTCATAATAGGATAAAACCCTGCAAATCAAAAAATAGCATTTGTTTGTACTTAGTCTCCAGTGAGATGTGTTCAGTGATTTGTTTTCCTCGAATAAGACCTGAGGGAAAAATAGATGATTTGGGTTTGTGTGAGTGAAACATTTTTAGGACTATTGTAATAATAATAATAATAATAATAATAATAATAATATAAAACCCTCTAAAAATGTCAAAACAATCATACAAAGAAAGTCCTGAACTTCTGTGCTGTGATTTCCCTTATTTCCTGGGAAAATTATTTTGTCTTTTGTAAAACCCCGGGGGTGCCCGAGGGCAGGTACCGATCTTGCTGTCACGTGCCGTGTCTCACACTCGAGATGTCAAGAGAGGCAGTCATCTGTCAGGGAAGGGGAGTGAGCTGCCTCTCCGAGTTCTTGCTGTGGGCTGTGTAAGAACCCTGCCTTCTGCTCCACAAGATTAAGTGCGAAGTGAAAGCCACCTGAACACGGCGCTTCACGGCTGGGCTCCCAGCAAGATCCGTGCCCTGGAGATGTCTGACAGGGCCTGCGGAGACTGTATTACTGCTTCTAACATTGTCGTGTCCTTCAGAAATCAAGGCTCCAAATATAGTCAGGATGAATGAGGAAATTTTATTCACATTCTGGGACGAGTGGGAATGTAAAGAGTAGAAGAATAAATATCAGCAATATGCGTTGAGCCTTTCGGTATGCCAGATGCGGTGCTGAGCCTTATACGCACATAATCCCGTGCAGCCCTCCCAGTAAGCCCATTTTACAGCTGAGCTGGGTTCTAGGTGCGCTCCAGCTAATCCCAGAGGCTTTGATCTCTATCCGTGTGCGGTCTCCATGGCAGCGGAAGGTAGCAGACGCACAGTAACGCACCCAGTACGGAGTTGGTCCTTTGCTCTGTTCCTTCCCTTTGTGGCTCTCTGGAGGCTAGTACAGGGGTGGAGGGCTGATGATGAGAGCGTGGCAGATCACTGTGTGCAGACCGAAAGCCACATGGCCTGGCTCTCCTGCAAGGCCGTTACCTTAGGGATGAATAATCATTGCAGCTCCGAGGGAGAACAGATCAGGCATGAAATGTAAGCGAATGGCAAAGCAATGCCGTTTAACTGTAAATACCAAAGTAACACCCGCCTTTACTCAATAGGGTAAAGTCTGTTCTTTACCAATTGACTAGAAAAGCGCAGGGACCATCTCCTTTGAAATCCCAGCCTCCTTCAGGCACAGCCCAGTGGGACACACTTGTCCCAAAAGAATGAGACTTCGACAACTGTAGTTTCTGGCCTCAGTCACCTATAGAAACATTAGAAGGAGCACAACACAGTATTTTATTTTTTTGTAGAAAGATGAGAACTATATTTGAAAATATCTATGCCCAGGCACTTCTAAAAGTTATTTTCGATTAGCAAGTTGTTGTGGGAGTCTTTCCCTTGTCTGTGAGGAGTTTTAAAATGTGTATCTGATAAGCTTGGCATTTTTAGGAGTAAAAAGGATATGTTTTTACAAGCTTACTACATTAGCGGAATATGCTTTGCTCCTTCTGTAATCATTGACACTGATTCAGGCTAATTTTCTCTAACATCAAAAACAAAGATGAAAATCCTGTCCACTCTGGCAGGTGGTGAGTGTGAGCCATGCCGCGTCTGAGTGGTCTGCGGGTCACGTGACCTCCAGCTTCCCCCCCGACAGGTGTGCTAGACCTCAAGATGTGCCCCTTCCTGGTCCCAGATCTCTCATTGCTGTCGCTTGACCTCTCTCAAAACAATTTTCTCACCTTCCAAGGTGACCTCCTTGATGGTGTCTTCGTGTGTGTGTGTGTGTGTGTGTGTGTGTGTGTGTGTGAGAGAGAGAGAGAGAGAGAGAGAGAGAGAGAGAGAGAGAGAGAACTCGAAGCCAGAGATATCTGGGAAGAAGAACCCTGATTAAGAAAAATGCTTCAGCCGGGTGGTGGTGGTGCATGCCTTTAATCCCAGCACTTGGGAAGAAGAGGCAGGCCTGGTCAATGGAGTCAGTTCTAGGATGACCAAAGTTGCCTGTCTTAAAAACAAAACAAAACAAAGCAACAACAAAAAACAAAAAACAAAAAAAACAAAACAAAAAGAAAAAAACAAAAAAACAAAACAAAAAAAAAGGGAAAAAGAAACTGTTCTATTAGATTGGCCTGTGGGAAAGTCCGTGGGGACATTTTCTTGATTCATGATCAATGTGGGAAGGCCCAGCTCACTTTGGGTAATGATACCTTTGAGCAGGTAGTTCTGAGTTCTACAAAAAGAGCAGGCTGAGCAAGCCAGTCAGCAGAACTCCCTCATGACTTCTGCTTCAGTTCCTGCCTCCAGGTTCCTGCCCTGACTTCCCTCTGTGATGGCGTATGACCTGAGAGTTACAAGCTGAGGCCAACCCTTTCCTCCCCAGACTGCTTTGGCCGTGGTGTTTGCTCACAGCCGTAGAAACCCTAAGACCACAAGAGAAACACACGTCACCGTTTTACTCGTAGCATCACGTGTGCCATCAGCGGAGTCAGAATGTTTGAGAGCATTTGGGGGCCTCACGATAATGAAGGCTCCCTTCCCTTGGCCTTCTGCCACAGTGTATTCCGCAGCTGGGATGAGGGTGGAGGACGGCAGGAGGGATGGTAGAGACAGACCAGCGTGGAGTTGGTCAGGCGTGCTGTGCGGGTTTCCTCAGCGCTGGCTCGCGGTGTAAAATGGTGTTAGATTGCCCACGTCAAGCGTGTGCAGTTTACTATGTGTCAGACGCCTTCGTAAACTTGGCTTAAAAGTCGCACCTTCAATATCCTAGACAGGAAGAAACTTAGAAAAAGAGATGTTTATAGAAAATAATGTTCTAGAGAGACCAAGGTAAACACAGTCCAAGTTATTTTGGTTTTGAAAATTTCCTCACAATTTCTTATATGGGCTAATTGGAGATCTCACAGACATAAAAGCGGTTTAGAAGGACCATTCTGAGCCTGAGCCCCCTCTGTAGGTTAAGTCAGCCCTCGCCCAGGGCTCGGCGGATCTGTCTGCAATGTTTTGAGCCGCCCTTAGCAGCTAGAGTTGTGGTGGATGGGGATGTCTGGGATGCTGACTGGAGGCCACAGAGATGTGGCCCATTTGAAGAGCATCCTGTGGCCCCACATCAGGTAGGACTGACTCCTCTGGTTGGGCACAGCACACAGAGCTCCTCCCAGGGACTGTGCTGAGCGCAGCTCCTTTCTCTTTCCCGTCTCCAAGAACCAGAGATGTAAGCTTGAGGGTACAGCTGTGCTAGGCATGACCTGCAGTTGGACATTTTCGTTGGGACTGCTGTCTCCCCAGTAATGACACAGAGACTTATTATTAATCACAAAAGCTCAGACAATAGCTTAGGCTTGATTCTAACTAGTTCTGATAACTTAAATTAACCCGTATCTTTTAACCCATTTTTTTTTTTTTAAAACATGATTCAGTTACCTTTGCTTTGCAAAGCCCAGGCTGCTTGCTTTGCATTCCTGGTGTCTTCTCATTACTCTGCTCTTCTTCCCAGCATCCTCTGTGCCTGAAACTCCTGTCTAGCTGTTAGATGTTCAGCTTTTTATTAAACCAAACTGAGTGACCCCTTTTCACAGTGTTCAGAAAGTTTATTCCGCGATGGCTTGCTCGCTGGTGGTGGCTTTCACTCACCTGAACTCTCTATCTTGTCATTTTATGACGTTGAGTCCCTATTTCTTGGTGAATAGTGAGGGTTTCAAGCCTCCCCACCCCCAGTTCTTCTTGTGGTGATTCAGAAATTGAAATCCATGGTTTAGTTCCTAGACTGTCCCTTAGGCAAGAGACCTTTTCACTAGGAAAAGTCAAATGTATGAGAAATTTGAAACCCAGTGTGATTTGTCAGGTCTAGTCGGGGTCTTTAACTTTTCCCTGATGATAGTTAATTCTTAGGTTCCAAATTTTGGACAGAAGTTAATTTCTTATGATAAGAATAATATTTCACATGAATAGGGCAAAGGAAAGAGGTAGTATTAGCTCTTCAAATAAAAAACACTGGATACATTCTATGTGCATCCATGCACACACCCTTCCTAGTCCTACATTCTATGTGCGTCCATGCACACACCCTTCCTAGTCCTACATTCTATGTGCGTCAGTGCACATGCTCTTCCTTATATTCTATGTGCATCCACGCACACGCCCTTCCT
This sequence comes from Myodes glareolus, assembly GCF_982192425.1. Classification (NCBI taxonomy): domain Eukaryota; kingdom Metazoa; phylum Chordata; class Mammalia; order Rodentia; family Cricetidae; genus Myodes; species Myodes glareolus. The sequence goes on from NC_142051.1 coordinate 34,627,516, forward strand.
AGTCCTACATTCTATGTACATACATGCACACACTCTTCCTAGTCCTACATTCTATGTGCATCCATGCACACACCCTTCCTAGTCCTACATTCTATGTGCGTCAGTGCACATGCCCTTCCTTACATTCTATGTGCATCCATGCACACGCCCTTCCTAGTCCTACATTCTATGTGCGTCCATGTATACACCCTTCCTAGTCCTACATTCTATGTGCATCCATGTATACACCCTTCCTAGTCCTACATTCTATGTACATACATGCACACGCTCTTCCTAGTCCTACATTCTATGTGCATCAGTGCACACACCCTTCCTAGTCCTACACTCTATGTGTGTCCATGTATACACCCTTCCTAGTCCTACATTCTATGTACATACATGCACACGCTCTTCCTAGTCCTACATTCTATGTGCATCTATGCACACACCCTTCCTAGTCCTACATTCTATGTGTGTCCATGTATACACCCTTCCTAGTCCTACATTCTATGTATATACATGCACACGCTCTTCCTAGTCCTACATTCTATGTGCATCAGTGCACACGCCCTTCCTTACATTCTGTGTGCATTCATGCACACACCCTTCCTAGTCCTACATTCTATGTGCATCAGTGCACACGCCCTTCCTTACATTCTGTGTGCATCCACGCACACGCCCTTCCTAGTCCTACATTCTCTCTATATATTTCCTTAGAATTCTATTGTTATTTTCTATTAATAAGAAAATGAATATTATGTTATTTTAAAATAGAAAGAGGGAAGAAAGTAATGCAGAGAGGCTTTTCTGTCTCAAGTCTAACTTTCAGAGAAGTCTATGGTGACACAGACTGGTTGAATTTTTTTCACTTATCTTTGTTTCTCTGCATTAATTTGTAATAGTTTGAGATTCTAATAAAAAATTTAAGATTACAAATACTTCTGAGAATGCTAAGATGTTACTAACCACATGTAAATTACCATCATCTTTCAAAGCATTTTTTTTTTGCTTTGCTCGTCTCTGGAAAGGCTTGGAGGATACAATGTATTTGAAGAATAGACTTCTGGAGGGGTAGCCTGGTATTGCAGGGAAAGATTCAGGCTACAATCCAGAATTCAGGAACCTAGGGCTTAGAAATCATGGGGCTAGAACGCCAGAGAAACTCACAGGAAGAAGGGAAGATGTTGGCGGCTCTTCCCCCTGTGTTTACCTTTGCCTCAGCTGGACCGCCTTATGGGGAAGATTTGTCTCATTGCTTTCTGCGCTAAATGGCTTATGACTGCCAAGTCCAACTCATGCTTGCAGTGCATACCTTGAGTACATGGTGAGTTAAATAGGTTTCAGTAGAAAACTGCCCACCGTTGATATTATTAAATCTGCCCCTTAAGGAAGTTTAAAGTTGGACACTTAGGGATTTCCAAGGTCATTATGAACTGTCATAGCTAGAGCAATTGTTGTGCTGGATACAGTAGCAGTATTTCCTATAAGAAAGACTAGAACTGAATATATGGGAGATGCTGATCTGCTTACGGGACAGTTGTTCATTTACGTAATTGAAGTGGATGCCGTCATTATCCTCCCTTACAGGTGAAGAAACTAGGAAATGAAACCATTGATCACTTCCCGAAGGTGCGTAGGTGGTCATTGGCAGAGCTTTGACCTGAACCCGGGACGTCGAGGTCCACTTTCTGTTCTGAATTGCTAGACTGCCTCAGTAGGACTGAGATCTGCACAGCTAAAGCAGAATTAACAAGTATTTCCCAGTATTAGAACAAGTTAACAATAGATAGGATTTTCTAGACTAGAAAAATTCCTCTCTCAAATCTTTGTCCTCACAGTTGTCTCAGAGATAATTGTGAATTAATAAGTTACAGGTTAATTATACAAATTAATTAGCACAATTAACTAAGTGACTTAAATTTGCATCACCACTACTGAGGATGTAGCCAGATAATCCCAGATAAACTACATTGTTGCTAAAGAAAGTAATTAATTTGTGGCCAAAAAGCAAGAATGAGTAAAGGGGACAAGAAAATTAATATCTCCTTGAGGAAAGTGTTTCCAATGCAAACACTCAGATCTGTGCAGTCCCCCAGAACTCACTTTTGAAAAGCCCACACATTGCACACATATAAACCCAGTGCTGGGAGAGAGGAGGGCCCTGGGACTTGCTGGCCAGCCAGTCCAGCTCAGTCTGTGAGGTTCAAAGAGGGAGCCTGTCTCGAAGAATATTGTGGAGAGAGATTAAAGAAGACACCCGACATCAGTTCCATCTCACATGTGCACACTCGAAACAAGCAGACATAAGTAAGTAAAAGCTTGGTGTCACAGGATCGCCACCCTTGGGAGTTGGAGACAGAAAGATCAGGAGTTCAAGGCCAGCTAGGACTGCCTGAGAGCCTATCTCAGAAAATGAAGTGGAGGGGCAAGAACAGGAGAGAGTGTCCAACTCTAGTTTGCTCAGCACACATGGGTGATAAGGAGCCTTTCCCAAGTTTCCAGGAATTCCCACCGCCTGGCTGTTCCGCAGCAAGCCAGGCTGTGAGGCCTTCCGGCATCTTAGCATAATTTTGATTAGGCATCAGCTGCAAACTCGAGGAATGTTCCAGTTTTAGTAATCTCAAGTGATTCCTCAGTAAGATTGTCACCTCATCATCCACAGATCTAAAACTAAACCAAAACAAAACAAGAGGAACCTGGCAAAAGCCTCTAAGGAGGCCTTCCTCCACTGCTGGGAACGAGGGTGCTTCCCCACCCAATCAGCATCTTCCGTGACAGCGATTCTGACCCCTTCCCTTCTTCAGATAAACAGCCCGGTGCTGGCCTCTGGCTCCTCTTTGTTTCCTTCCCTCACTCTTCTTAGAGAGCTGACTTCTCATTTAACTCCAGCCATGGCACTCCCCAGAAAGATTTTCCCTGGCCGCTCTACATGGTGTCCGTGCTGCTCCAGGCACCATCTAACCTGTGGTCTGTTTTATTTGAGTTTATTCAAGAAAGGCACATACATGTGTGCGCGCATATATACACACACACACACACGCACACACACACACATACACACAGGCACACACACACACACACACACACACACACACACACACAGAGGCACAAAGCCAATATGTGAAGCATGCAAGTTAAGTATCTAGTTATTAAGTATCTATTTTTCTCTTTACCTATAAACCCAGAAGAGTGGGTCCTGTTCAGTGCTCCCTCTCTGGTGCCTAGAATAATACATAGAATATTCAGAAGATGAATATTTATTACATGCATGAACAAAGGAATGAATTTTGTTTGTGGCTGAAGGTGTGGAAATTTGCACCTAAAAGCATCTGTGCGCCTTTGCCCCAGCCTAATTTTCTCTTCCCCAAACTCTGTCTGTAGTGGGAAGGCTTGTTCGATGTGGTCAATATATTTGAAGAAACACTATACTGTGGTGTTTTGCTGTTGTCTGTTTTTGTTGTCTTTAACAGTCACGTTCCATCCTGGACACCATCCAGAGGCATCTCATTCAGCGCCTTTGAAAGTTAGCAACTCCATGACCGCTAGCATGCATCTTGTCCCGTGGCATTTAAGCTCACGGCGTCCAGCCATCAGCACAGAACGCAGAACACAGCAGGTCCACTTGTTTCGTGAGCCAAGACAGACTTCCTTTTACCTTCCCCTGCCTGTATTTAGTGGTTAGTCTGCTCCTTCCTATCCCTTCTATGCTTCTTTTCCTATATTAGAAACAAAACAACAACAAAAGACCAGCCCTGGCCAGGTGCAATGGCATACACCTTTAATCCCAGCACTCGGGAGGCAGAGGCAAGTGGATCTCTGTGAGTTCGAGGCCAGCCTGGTCTACAAAGCAAGTTTCAGAATAGCCAGGGCTACACAGAGAAACCGTCTTGAAAAACAAAACAAGCAAGCAACCAACCAACCAAACAAACAAAACCCAAATCTTACACATTTCTAGTTCAGTACCGTCAGTTCATAGAGAACCTATTTCCCAAGCTTGTGTAGAAAGCCCAAAGCTACACTCACATCTGGACTTGAATGTGATACTGGAGCAGCTTCCTTGGAAATACCTGCAGTAAGGACAAGGATGTAAGTGCGACAAAGTGGGTTTGCGATGCCTCAGTATTGTTGTGATGGTGACATAGTTCCTAACAGACTAGACTCTTGGCCACATCCCCAAACAGGTCCTACTTCAAGAATGTCATGTACATGATAGATATTGTGAAAGAACCCACTATGATCTCCTTATCTTGTGGGCATGATCATAGCTCTGCTTCTGTACTTAATGGATTGGTGGGGGTGGGGCAGGATTGTTCTCTTTTCTTTCTTTCTTTTTTTTCCCCTCTAGGATTTTTTGTCCCCAAAGAATTAAAGAATGTTATCTTGAAAACTCACATAGAACACTAAGCCATTGGGAGTTTGGTTTTGATTTTCTGTCACAGTGAATAGTTTTGTGCGCAGGTGGTTTCCTTTTGCAGGGTACAGACGGAATTCTGTTCTTTGAGCAGTGTCCTTTTAGATCAGTAGAAATCCTTATACGGGAGATCACTTTCCTTGCCACGGTCATCGTTTAAGGTTTTTATTGGAAGTCCCTATTTCCTAAGGCCCAGGGCAAGAGGGTCTCTTTCTTGATCAGGATCGATTGTGGTCCTTTCGGCCTGTGCTCTGGTAAGAGTCTGGCCCCTGGCAAATCTCTTTCCTCCCGTTGGCCATGTTTCCTGGTGCTCACACTCGAGCCTGAGATCACCTGCTATCTCTGTGTGCTACTCGCCCTGGCTGCTGCGGCATCTGCTTCCCCTGGAGTGAGCCCCTCCACTTACACACGAGCGGCAGGAGTCGGGGGCCTAGGCATGCTGCTGCTGGAACATCTGGCATCGGACTTAAAGGAAATGACCTTAGGAAAAACATCTTGATGAGGGAAGATGATGAAGCCCCAGAGGCCTGGACCTTGGCAGAGTTGCTCTGTATGAGTCAAGGGGAAACATTGATTGGTTGTTGAGAGATGAGGGGAACTTGTGCTATAATAAAAGGTTAAGGGAGGAGGCGGGACAGAGTGGAAGGAGGCCCTGAACATGTAACCCCACTAAATGTTGAGAAGGCCATGGATTTATAGAAGCCATCGAGCCAGTGGGGTTTTAGCTATCCTTTCTTACATCTCAAGGGCAGAGAGTGTCAAACTAACATCTGGCTGTATCTTGGTGATTCTTGATATATCTTATCAATTCTTACTGACCCTATGAATGTACGCAAATAGTGTGTGTCATTTTCAGTCTTAAAACTGGGGGCTCGTGGAATGGTTCCGCAGGTAAGGTGGTTGCAGTGCACTTCTGACCGTCTCCGTTTGGTCCTGGGACTCACAAAGGTTGAGGGAAAGAACTAACTCCAGAAATGCCCTGTCTTCCACATGCATGTCAAGGCATGCACACCCGCTGCATGCTCGCACACGCACACACCAAATAAATTAAGAAATGTTGGCAGATAGGAATTAAAGCACCACAGTGGATAATTCGGCTCCTCGCCTTGTGCTTTGTGTGTATTTGCTATGTTGGTGTGCCTTTAATCCTCTTACAATTTTTAAAATTGCACAAAGAACATTGCAGCAATGAATAGCTCGGGCAGCATTAACAACCGAGGAAACAGAACACGCTTAGGCCGGCTACACTAGCGGGCAGGTGTGTGAACAGAAGGACCATCAGGATGCAGTTCCCTCGTAGGAGGAGCCCTTAGGGTGAGCTCACAGTTCCAGCACCACATGGACCGGCTTTGTTTTCCACTCTGGTTATCCCGGTACTTAGGAGGTAGAGGCAGGAAGATGAGAGATTCAAGGTCATTCTTCCACTACACCTCCACTTGAGGCCAGCATACACCACCGCAAACCAAAGCCAATAAAGCAAAACACCTGTACTGGAGCCCCCAGTGGTTTATTTACTTTGTAAGCTGAGGCAGCACATAGCTGGCCGTCTTTGAACATGCCCGTTAACAACACCTTGTAGTAGAAAACGTGTTAACAAGTGTGCCATGATACCTATCCCCAAATCCAGGTCTTCCACATGCTAGACAAGCACTCTGCCACTGATCCACTTTATTGTACAAATAAAATGTCATCCTTGGGCTAGAGAGACGGCTCAGCGGTTAAGAGCACTGGCTGCTCCTCCAGAGGACCCAGGTTCAATTCCCAGCACCCACATGGCAGCCCACACCTGTCTGTAACTCCCAGATTTGACACCCTCACACAGACATACATGCAGGCAGAACACCAATGTACTTAAAATAAGAACAAATAAATTACAAAAAAAAAATGCACCCTTCAGCTCCTTGGGTGGTATTTGTTAAGACTGGCCACTTTTGGAAGTTAATGTGAACACTAAATTCTGAGAAGAGATCAGAGTTGATCAGAATACCCTTCTTGCACACACGTGTACAAACAAGGTCATTTTGTCTCCTCTTCCTCCTCACATGCAAACTACAGTGCCCAGCCTGTACCACTGTTAGGAGAAATCAAGGTTGACTCAGTGGGGGTAGGAATAAAGGCATAAACTCCACATCTGACCCACGAAAGCCTCCCACGTCTTCTCTTTCTTCTTCCCTGTTCCTCTGGACTGACTGGATTGGAGGCCACAGCCCTCAGAACCACTTTGGAAGTTGTCAATCTCCATCAGCCGGGTACCTAGTTCCATCGGAACCTCCCTATCTGCGCAGAACTAACTGTCCGTGAGTAAGAAAAGAGGCGTGTCCCATATGCGGCCCGCCTTAGCAAACATGGTTCTCTTTTCTGAGTCATTTCACACTCTTAGCTAAGGATCAAAAACCACCCAACACCACCCCTAAGTGCCCCCATCTTGCTCGTAAAATAGCAAGCTTTAACCCAGGAGGTCTGTCTCCTCTGGAATTCCGGGGAGCAGAAGCCCAAATGATTTCCAGCTGAAGCAGAAAACAAGCAAAACAAAACAAAGACATGTGTGGTAGGCAGAGCCTGCCTCGTCTTAGAGATGTTTGTGCCCCAGTCCACAGAACCTTTAAATCCATTACATGGTACGCAGACACAGTTAAGGGCATTGCTTTGGTATGGAAGACTGTCCTGGACTGGAGATTGTAGTATATTGTAGATGTTCTCGAACGTATCACAAGAAAAACAGGGATGCAGAAAGGCAGGCCATAGAGATGTGCTGTGAGAATTCAACTCAGTATCATGGCTTGGAAGGGACCATGGACCTAGGGACACAGGCAGTCTCCAGAGGCCAGAGAAGGACAGGCCAAGGGAATCACCCCAGACTGTAAAAGGAACACAATCTGTTGATGCCTTGGTTTAGCTCACTGAGCCCCGCATCAGGGTTTTGACCCAAAGGACTAAAAAATAAGAACATCGTGTGAAGATGGTACACCCACACAGAAAGTAGGAAAATCGGTTTTTAAAGTGTCTCTATGAAGTAGCCACGACATTGGGTCTTACCCTATGATTCCAGATGTCTGGAGGGTGGACTCCTGTTGCCCGGCGTATCTGAGCGAGCGTTCTAGTTTTCACCCTCAGTGCTCTGGCAAGGGCTCACATGCCAGCCCGTGTGAGCTGCAGAGGAACTGAGGAACCCCCACGTCTCAGAACAATGCTGCTTGGCCCTAGGTGTCCGCCTCACATCTGGACGGCGTGTTCGTCAGGACTAGCTGCTAATACTGTGGTCAGGCCCCTGGGCAAGCAGCACAATTAGGATTCTGTTTCCTTCTAAATCATACTCCCCCCTCTACTGTTGAAATGTGGCTAGCTGCTTCGTCTCCCAATTAGAGAGTCGTCTTTCCCATTCACACCAAGTAAAAACAGTTGGAAGAGAAAGCCGTATGGCCTGCGCAGGGGGAAGGGAAATTGGGAGGAAGAGCCAGCAGTTAGGAAGCGAAGCGGCAGGCGAGGCTACCACACTCAGCTCTCGCCACCGAACTTGCCACGGACTGTGCTGGGTCTCGCCTTAGCCTCCCTGACCCTTAACTGCTCAGAACGCAGAGAGCAGGAGCTCTACTGGTGCCTTACGGAGGTGGTGAGAATTAAAGGTGGTGAGGGGTGTCCTCAGGGGCTCACAGAACACCTCGGAGCTTCTTGGGAAGCTGATGAGTTCAGTAAGTCATTGTATGAGCGGAAAACCAGGTGTCTTTGTACTGACTATCCTTAAAGTAATCGGCGCCAATTTCCTTGCTATAGTTGTAATGCAGTTGGAAAGATCAGTTGCGTTTATCTTTGCATAACTGTTGAGGTTCCTTCCTTCCCATGTACAGGAACTCTGCAGCAGAAATCAGCCTTTATGCCGAGTTGGGGGCCAAGAAATATTTCTCAGTCATTTGTTTAAATATATGTGCTAAAACCCTTACTGTGACAAGAAACAGGAAGCCATTATAGAAATCACCCTGAAGGGAGAATAGACTTTCTTATTTAATAAATCACTGATTTACTGGAGTTTACCTTACATCATAATCATTTTTTTTTCCTTCTCTGATTTTTAGACCTTTCAGAGCCTGTTAGCTGAACTGCCCGTTTCTCCCACCCACTTCAGTGAGTCAGTCAGCAAAAAGGAAGATAGGATCTTATACAAGAATAAATATGTAAATAAAAGCACAGGAAAAGCTAACTAACGTGAAAACAGAAACAGCCTCCTCGGAGTCTCTGGAGAAGTGTGGACTAGCAAGGCCACTGAAATCTGAACCTGGAAAATGGAGCCATGTCCCACTCCTTTCTATTCTTATTTTCTGCCCTGCCTGGGGTCCTAGCCTGCTGCTGACCATGACCCTGTGTAGTAAATGTCCTGGTGGTGGATGCACGTGTCAGAGGGAAAGAAGGGGCATGGGTCATCATGATGCTGTGGCCAACAGCGCCCTATCACTAATCTTACAGCGATGTTCAGCTGGTCACACCTCAGCAGGTCCCCGGAGGGATGCTGTGACTCAGCAGGTCTGCTGAAGGAAATAATGATGGGTCAATGACTGGCTGCGTCATTTGATGTTGGCCACGGTGACCGTTGGTCATGAGCTAACTAAGTCAATTTGTTTTCCTCTTTTAAGATGCTTCCTAGGGCACATGGTTCTGTCCTTCCCTCCATCCCCCAGGGGGCTGAACAGGTCAGTTCCCATTAGACAGAGGTAGCTTGCCTTTCTAGAGACAAATAGGGAGTGTGGTTTCGGGCAGTTCATTCCTGAGCAGATGTCCGCCGAGTAGAGACTTGGAGGCGTTCGCCATGGGCTAAAGCCGTGGGAGGAAGCGGACACAAAGGTCCTCGGTCGGAACATGGCTGTCACTGTGACCAGTGTCTGGACAGGAAGCCAAAACCATCACTGGAGGTCAAGTCTCCTGGGCCTCACAGGCCGTTGAGACGATCTTGTATTTGCTCTCTAAACACAGCGAGTGTGTGCTGTGGGAACCACTGCAGGGCTCGGAGGTGGCAGGTGACATGGTGCAGCCGAGGTTTGTAATGGATTGCTCAGCTGCCATGGGGAGAGCAGCTGTGGGGGGACATGAGAGGAAGAGGGGGCCCTTTAGGACCCAGGTGCGACCCAGGTGCGAGGTGAGAAGTGATGGGGCTCTGGCTGGGCTGTGAGGATGGAGGTACCATGACCTGTCAGACTCGGGTGGGGGATGCCAGGGAAAGAGGAGGCCGTGTGTGGGTTAGGTCTGAACAGGTGGAAAGAGAGAATTGCATCCGATGAGATGGATAGGCCTCGGTAGAGTAAATTTTATATTAAGACTAGGGGCAAGAATTCTAAGAAAGTGGAATCCTAAAAATGTTACTGGATATTAGACATTTAAAAGAAAATGGCCGTATAGGTCTTAATTTACATATGATTTTTCAAAATGGGGAAATATCAGAAATGGGGCAAAGTGAGGTAAAAGGTTGCTTTATTTTACGAAAACTTAGGATACCCAAGAAAGAAATGAGAAGAAAAATGTGGTAAACATTTTAGGAATGAGCAAGAAGCACAGTAATAACAAATGGGAGATTCCCCTTACAAGACAGAACGTGCCTGAGAAGAGACTTCTCTGTGCTCTGCCAGTGAAATTATGACGGCTAAAAAGGTATCTGTCTCAAAGAAAACATCAAAAGATAATCAAAGGATTGGAAAGAAATATACAAAGCAAACAAAAACAGTGGTGGAACCCCCCAAAAGAGTTCAAGATGAAAGTCCCCTCAGTGGGCTAGACATGTAGCACTCACGGTTGGTAGACCTTCTGCCTCGGTGGGTGTCTGACGAGCATCTCGGCTGTAGGAGGATGGGACACTAGCAGTTCCTTGTCTTGATGCGGCTGGGCTCACTCTGGAGAGAGAAGGCTGGGGCCCCAAATGATTGTGCATCTCGAGACAGCTGTCTTCACAGAAAGTTTTAGGGTATTTGGAGACAGGGAACTTGGTCAGTACTTGATGGGGATCGTTAATATAAAGACTCACGACTTTCTGCAAACTCAGAAATGAAAAGATATTACCCTTTCACTATTTCATAACCTTCTTTCCCTTTTCTAGTTTCTCTTAGAAATGTATGTAGAAATTAGAATGTAGGGGTACTGTTTCCCCAGGATTTAGAATGTTAGGAACTTTAATGTTCCTCTGAAGTGTTAGAATCAATAACATTGGATTTTTCAACTTCAAGTTGAATCTTTTGGCATAGATTTGATGCTGCTTTTTCTTCTTAAAATATTATGATTAGTCATTGATAAAGATGAAAATATATCGTGAAGCCCTTTGCTCTGTGGAAAAATGGGTTAACTATAACATCTAAGACGTCTTTTCTTCCTTCAGAAAAACCGAAGCATCACTGTAAGTTAAGACCCAGAATCTAGCGGTACAAACTTCCCATAGCCTAGATTCCAAAGAGCCGCCTGCTGAACACAGCCAGTCTCTTGGGAGGACGGGGGTAGCCAGAATCATCGTCAGCTCCCAAGTCAGGGAAAGGCCAGCAGTGCTTCAGGGCCACACTGGTGCTTGCCTTTAGTGACCCCCAAGTTCAGATGCTTAAGCGGGTCCTCGTGGCTTAATATGCAGGCGTGCTGTATAAAAAAATGGGGAATTAAAACGCCCTGTAAGTTGTCCACGGCTCTTCCATATACTTGGACACGTTCCCTAGGCAGCTTAGTTTTATTGATAGAATAGGGAGAGGAGCTGGGAATGGGAGTTTTTGTAGTCTGTGTTGTCTGTCAAGAATGCAAATAAAGAAGCGACTGCATTTGCATCAGGACAGGGACAGGTTGAGAGGAAGGGACAAGATTGGTGAATACAAAAATGGGCTGAATTAGCAGAGGTCTCGTGCCTGCGTGTTTAACTTTTAGTGAAGAGCTATGTTTAGTTCATTGTCACCTACATTGAAAAGATGAGGAATGAGGCTGACATAATACCAAACAAATGTGTGTATCCATTCTGTATTGAGTAATACAAATATTGGCGCGGGGGGCTGTGTGGAGGGGTGGGACACGGCTCAGTAGTAGAGCACTTGCCTAGTATGCAGAAGGCCCTGGTTCAATCTCAGAACATAAAGAAAGCCTGGTGTAGTAGCTTACACCCTGCACTCGGGAGCTGGTGGAAAGGGATTGCCACAAGTCTGAGGCCAGCCTGGGCTACATAATGAGTTCTTGACCGGCTAGGACTCCACAGGGAGATTCTATCTGAAATCAATTAACAGCAATGATTTAAAAAAAAAAATCTTTGCTATAATTATGTGACAGTAATGGGGGTGAAGACCACGTCTTCATATGGCAGCCAAAGACACACTGTCTTGCAGAGCCTCCTTCAGCTCCAGCTGGAAAGTCGCGTACACCCCCCAAAGCAACGGCATGACTGTCAGTTCTGCACTGCGCTTCTCGGCTGTCCAGATTGCTATGCAAAGTGCGCTTTCTAAACCACACGGGTTTTGCCCTGAGACTAAACATTGCTCCTTTCCTTAAGCTTGTTAAGCCACCTCCCCAGGCTGTGCCCAGCTGTGCTTCTTGAAGCAGGATGCTATCCGTACTTGTTTGAAAGCTCGTGTGACCACCGTAATGGAAGAACCGCCGAAAGAGTGGGTGGGCGTGCACATCGTGCTCCTTAACGATGCGGAATTGCAGCGGGGGGAGAGGGGGGCGACAGACACATTATAGCTGAGACATGGATCGTGACCGGGTAGATGGACTCTCTGCCCTCAGATGGCCGAGTCCACATCATGCCCGAAGTCATACAACGTACATGTCGGAGCTTGTCTTAAATAGTGTTGGACTCAGACTGGCCATCTTCATCCAATGGCTGCCTGTGTTTCCTGCCCAGCTCCTGGACTGTGTGCCAAGGGACAGCTGTCTTGGGTTCAGAATAAGGACCTTCTGGGACCATGCCTCAAAGGCGCAATGCTGAACTCCCTTGTCTCAAGCTGTAAATACTCCTAAGTGACTAAGTTCTGTGTAGGTTCAAATCTTTGGTCCCCTTTTCCTTTTTCTCAGCTGAGAATGGAATCCAAGGCCTTGTACATTCTTGAGGCTGAGCTGCACCCCAGCCCAATGAACAAGAGCTCCGCTGACACCCATTCTAGGGTAAGGAGATGGGAGTGGCCCTCTTTTTAAATCCCCCATTCTAGAACTGCTGCCGCTGACCTCCTTTTAAAGAAACCCTGGATTCCTAAGCCTGTTCCTGGGACTTTTACTTAGACAATTCTGGTTCCACTTAAAATTTCTGGCCTTTCTGATGGTGCAAAAGCAACACCCATTTCGTAGGAACTATTTACATTTGAACTTCGCTCTTTCCCTGGGCTAGTGATGTTGTGCAAATGGTCTCCTGTGGTGTTGGGCGGAGGCGGCAAGCTGCAGCTCACACAAGCCACTGCCGTGAGAGGAAACAGCTGGCCTGCATCTAGCCTGCTGCTGAGCTAGCATATGCAGTCCGTTGGGGGCCTTCAATGCCTTCCTTTGTGATGGCAGCTTAATTTAAGATATGTTTATCAGGATATAGCTCCATTCTAGTTTAAGAGCCCATATGTGCATCAATAAACATGACTGTGGAGTGATTGGGCAAAATTTCATTGACAGCAGGCTGCCGATAGCTAGAGTTACATTGAGGTGTGGCTGCTTCTAATGCCTGTCACCTTCCAGACTCACAGTGCCTTGCAAACCTCGCCTTGGGGCTGTAGCCAATAGGGAGAGGAAGAGTTTGTGGTTTAGGGCAGGAGAAAAAGCAAAGTGATGCAGGACTTTTGTAAGACAGCTCCTTAGCGCCTGTGTTGACGAAGTACAGGAACCGAATGTGAATCCATGAAGCAAGGTCGACTTCATACACCTGCACCGTTGGAGAATCTACCCTGAGCACTGAGGTGGCTCTGGGGTGGGATAGTGAAACTGAGAAATCACCAGCCCCTAAAGCCAAATCACCCTGAATTTGGACCCCAGCATCAGTCTTCACACTGCTGTGTGACTCGAAGCTAGTTTCCTGACACCTTAGAGTGTCAGGTTTGTTTTTTCCTTTTTTCCTCTGAAAAGCAAGGATAAAATACACACACTGAGGACTACCAAAAGGCTCAGCAAAAGGAGGTGGCATGCGGGACACCTAGGGAGTTCAGCAGTTTCCTATTGAGCTAGACGAAGTTTACCGCGTGTAAACTGTTTGCCCAAATGCTAACAGCGTATGCCCATAAACACTGATACAGGAATGTTTACAGTAGTCTGTTAGCAGCCAAGACACTAGTGTGCCTCTGTATAGCGAATTAGTATTGGGCAACAATAAAGAAACGAGCCGGCGAACCCTGAAAAGACATTGGATGCATGTTGATCGGTATAAAGCGCCAGTATGAAAAGTCTACACACCGTGACACCCCAACTTTATTACCTTTGCTCTAGGTTTTCATTGCTGTGACTGTATCTGAGTGAATGGGGTGAAAGTTTGGGGAAGTGGGTTCTTTGGCTGCCAATGTCAGAGGATAAGCCCAGGGAAGATTGTTTCCATTGCTTTGGATCTGAGGCAAAGCCGACGTATCATGGCAGTGGGAAGATGGGGCGGAGGTTGCTTACCTCACGGCAGCCAGCCGGGAAGGGCGCAGCACAAGACACAGCTTTCATATAGATGCTCCGCAATTCCTGCCAGTAGGCCCACCACCTCCCGGCAGTGCTATCCAATTTTGAGTCTACCAGTTCACAAGTCCATGAAGTTAAAGCTCAGAGAATCCAGTTGTTTCCCCCAAACTCCCTATTTCTGAATTCTGTTACATGGAAAGCCAGACCCCCATGCAGAAACCTTCTGGAGGGATGCCTCCTATCCAGAGCTGTGGCTGACGTTCTGGGAAAAGCAAAACAACGGAAAGAGTGAAAAGGCTAATGGTTGCCCAGTGTTCAGGAAGGAGTGGTGGGGTGTGGAGGTGGGGATAAAGGGTGCTTAGGTGAAGAAGCACAGGATGCTTAGGTGAAGCACAAGATGCTTAGAGCAGGGAGAACTGTTCTGTGTAACCCTGTAGTAGACACATAACACTGTTTATGTAAAAAAAAAAACCTACAGTGTGCAACAAAGAATGACCTTTATATACTCTGGATAAGTAAGTCAGTTTTCTAAAAGAGTAAATAGGATAAGTACACAATAGACTTCTTACCTAACACATGGTGGGTGCCAATGAATGGTGATTTTTTGTTTGTTTTACTTCATTTTTATTCCATTGTTATTTGAGCATAATTTCTATTTGTGTTTTAAAACTGTAGTGCTGCTGTTAAATGAGAACTGGCTATGCTTTACAATGGGTACAAGAGGGTGTTGTATTCTCTCCCTTGCTCCACATCTTAGTTAGATCAATGTAGCGTGTGCACTACAGGATGCCATGTGAGCCAGGAACTAAGCCGGAGACTTAAAAACACACGCACACAGAGAGAGACACAGGGACATGGGTCATCTTTGATACAAGAATGCCAACTTTATTGTGCTCCAGAGATCCTTAACTGATAACCACGCCCAGCTCTCAGGATCTTTCAGCTGCAGGCCTCACCAGAACCCACTCCCCCACTCCCCTGCCATCAGGGTCTCGTGCTCAGAGCAGCTGCAGGCACAGGGGTTTTGCTCCGTTCACTCCAGCAGGCAAAGGGTCTGAGACGGGCAAAGAAAGTCAAGGGGCCAGGGGTCTGCAGCCCCAAACAGACCAAGTTAATGATAATTCGTTGCCAAAACCAACGAATGGAAACTGGCTTATGCAGACATTTTGATTCAGGCACCATGATCTGTAGTTGGTGTGAAGTCTGGGTCTGGACTTAGTTTGTCTCCGTGCATTTCCAATAGACTGCATCTTGAGTTGATTTCCCCAGATCCTGCATTGTTATGTAAAATGCTCATTTTAATCAAAAGATGGTCCAATGCACTACCCTTCTGTGTCCTGCATGAAGTCTCTCTTCTTTTGTTTCAGAGAGCTTTTGGGAGTGTCGTTTGTTTCCTTGTTCATTTTTTTTTTGATATAGGTCAAATTAATGTGCAGAGAAAAAGCAAGCAATGTAAGTTTGAATGAAATGCTAAATCATACAAGAATTAGAAAGCATTAAAATGGTGCATAGAAAACTTCGCCAGCGCCTAATGGAGGGCAAGAGTCTATAGTTAAATAAAAAGCAGCCTATTTTATGACTGGAACGCTTCTTGCCAGAGTCTCCTTCCTCCTGAGATGCTAAGAAACCTTCCAACATGACCCCATCCAACGAAACCTTGAATCCAGTGCAGCAATGTGAAAGTTGTCAAGAGCATATAATAAATAGACTCTGAATTTACAGTACACTTAGAACGAAATGTTACATTTTCCACCTTCGCTCTTGGCAGCTCCCCTTGGCTCGTTCCAGAAACCTGGAATTATAATCAGAGAAAGTTGGGGCAGAAACTGTGATATGCACACTATGTGTGTGTACGTGTGCATGTGTGTAGGTCAGAGGGCAATCTGTAGGAACTGGCTCTCTCCTAATTGGTGTAGGAGTTCCTTTTGTTTATGTGTTGCTTTCATTGGCTAATCAATAAAGAAAACTGTCTTGGCCTAGTTGATAGGGCAGAACTTAAGTAGGCAGAGAAGACAGAACTGAATGCTGGGAAGAAGGGCAGAGTGGCAGACACCATGGATCTCCTGCCTGAGACGGATGCTGGTTAGAATCTCGCCGGTAAGCCACAGTCACGTGGCGATACATAGATTAATAGAAATCGGTTAAACTAAGATGTAAGAGTTAGCCAGTAAGAAACTAGAGCTAAAGGGCCAAGCAGTAATTTAATTAATAGAGTTTCTGTGTGGTTATTTCAGGTGTAAGCTAGCTGGGTGGCCGGGACAAGCAAAGGACCACCCTCCTCATGCAACACCTACTACCTTGCGGGTCCAAGGTATTGAACTCAGGTCATCAGGCTGGGTGGCAGGCGCCTTTAGCTGCTAAATCCCTTTCTACACACCCGTGCCTGTGCATTCTCGCTCATCCACACGGTATGTACCTCCTGGAAACTCTAATGCCTGTTTCTCCGAGCCTGTCTTTCGTGAGATCTGGCACCATTATAAGTTAAGTTCTCTGGTTCCTGGATTGTGTGATAGATGATGATCTCAACGCCAAGGGATCCTCAGTGCACCAAGTGTCAGCAGGGAGGCTTACATCATGAGATGTCCTTGGTCTAGGTTCTGTGGATCTTCAGGAATCGTTGGCCTGAGGGAGGTATGGAGCTGAGCAGTGGAGAGAGATAGGTGAGCTTAGAGTGGCCCAGGCGAAGTAGAGAAGGTATCTGGGGGAATCTGGGAACAGCCTGGGCATGGCTAGAACCTTCCTTTTCTCCAGCTGCAGTATCCCAGGAGAGGGACTGACTGGGGCCAGGGCCAGAGGAGATTGCTCTGAGACAAAGCCCAGACAGAGGGATGAGGCAGCGAAGGGCAAGCGAGGGCAGCAGGATTGGTCGTCCTAGGCTGGTGGCCTGAAGAGGTTTCTCAGCTGCCTACTGAGACAGTGCCAGCCATGAAGTACAAGCCAGGCTTCAGTCCTGGCCGAAGACATATTGTTTTCCCATAACTGCTGTCATTTAAACAGGATCCAATTTCTTGGCCTGAGCGAATTGTTCCCGCTGAGGACACACACTCCGCTGAGGGGCAAGGCAAGGCAAACCCTCTGTGGAGCTGGCTGGACTTTCCCATTCCGAAGCAAACAGTACTGGGGGAAGAGTCTACGCTGCCCCCGAACTACACAGGGTTCCCATGGAATTACGCAATGGGAATGCGTCGTGACTGTAACTTAACCTGTTGGGGGGATCTGAGCACTTCCCGTGTCCTCCTCGGGAACCCTAGAATCCCGTGGCTCTGGGAGTGACCTCTGCCTTTCCCTTTGGAAGAGTTCCAAAGAATTCGGCTTCGGCTGTGACATCCTAACAACTGTAGATTGCTGCAGGAAGCAGACGCATAATGTGGAGCTGGTGCCAGGGGCCCAGCCTCCCCAGCTCACCTGCCGCTCACTCCAGATGCCTCTGGGCCTCTAGAGTCCACTCCTGAGCCTTACCCCAAAAGACAAGTCTCTTTCATTTTGTATTTGTTTCTGTGGCCTCTCCCCCAAGCACAGTGTTTCGGGTACCTTGACACATGCTGTTGACTCGAGAGAGCTTATACAGCCTTATTCAACATTCCTAGTCAGTGTCTCTCTTTCTCCCTCCCTCCTTCCCCACAAGGGGTGTGTGTGTGTGTGTGTGTGTGTGTGTGCGCGCGCGCGCGTGCACATGCGCACGTTAGATTAGACAACCTTGGGTGTCATTCTTCAGCTTACTGTTTTTCTTACCAGCCTAGAACTTAACAATTAGACCTGGCTGGCTGGCTAGTGCGCCCCAGGGATTCACCTGTCTCTGCCTCCCTAGTGGCAGAACCACAAGCAGGCACCATCACACGACTGAGGCCCTCATCACTACAAAGCAGGCTGTTTGCCAACCAAACTCTCTCCAGCCCGGCATGTGCTTTCGGTGAAGCGTTTCCAGCTCGCGTCCTGCCTCAAGTCAGGTTGTCTTTATAACTCGAAATGCTAGGGCCAGTTGGTTAGGTTTTTGTTAGAAATTTGAGTATTTAGCTGTGAGGAGGGGATGACAAAGTGGGCCCGGAACAAACGTTAGCCTCCCTTCAGCCTGTGGGGCAGTTCTCTCTCCTGATTCTCCTAGAAGTTTCCGGAGGCCTCCGTTTGCTGAATTTGGGAGGGTTCCCTTACTCAGCCAGCTCTGTCTGGGCGTGTTTGTGGGCAGGAGGTGAGACAGAATACTAGCAGTGAGGAGTGTGAAGATGGACCTGTTAGAGGGAGCTGTATGCAGGGGTGAGGAGTGTGAAGATGGACCTGTTAGAGGGGGCTGTATGCAGGGGTGAGGAGTGTGAAGATGGACCTGTTAGAGGGGGCTGTATGCAGGGGTGAGGAGTGTGAAGATGAACCTGTTAGAGGGGGCTGTATGCAGGGGTGAGGAGTGTGAAGATGGACCTGTTAGAGGGGGCTGTATGCAGGGGTGAGGAGTGTGAAGATGGACCTGTTAGAGGGGGCTGTATGCAGGGGTGAGGAGTGTGAAGATGGACCTGTTAGAGGGGGCTGTATGCAGGGGTGAGGAGTGTGAAGATGAACCTGTTAGAGGGGGCTGTATGCAGGGGTGAGGAGTGTGAAGATGGACCTGTTAGAGGGGACTGTATGCTGGGGTGAGGAGTGTGAAGATGGACCTGTTAGAGGGGGCTGTATGCAGGGGTGAGGAGTGTGAAGATGGACCTGTTAGAGGGGGCTGTATGCAGGGGTGAGGAGTGTGAAGGTGGACCTGTTAGAGGGGACTGTATGCTGGGGTGAGGAATGTGAAGATGGACCTGTTAGAGGGGACTGTATGCTGGGGTGAGGAGTGTGAAGATGGACCTGTTAGAGGGGACTGTATGCGGGGGTTGGGACAGGGGCCAGGAGCCGCCCGCTGATAGCAGAAAAGTGTTCCCAGGCGTCTGGCAGGGAGGACCCCTCCCAGGCTCTGGGGAACTGAAGACAAGAGCAGATACAGAGAGGGGCCCAGCTTCAGAGCACCCACAAATTCAGTAAGGTGAGAGATGGCCCGATTTCTAGGCAGCCTCACCATCACACAAGGTCAGGTGTGTCAAAAGGCACAGCCAAGCAAGGTATCTTCCAGATTCGACGCTGCGATCTAGAGACAGGGCTGGCAAAGATCTGCAAGGAGAAGGAACAGTTAGCCAATTCATTATGTTGACATTTCTGGCCACCACAAGGTCAGTATTTTACAAAATAAGGCCTTTTCCCTTAATTGGGGTTGTGACAGAGAAAAGTGTATTCCCAGCTGACTCATGGTACCCACGTGTCCAGGCCTATTATCCCCATTTGGCGTGCCCCGTCTGTGTAAGAGGGCGCACTCTGTGTGCCACCATTGGCAACATTGTAAAGGATTCAGAAGGAATAAATGTGGAGCCTGCTTCCTGTTGTCCGTCCAGAAGAGAGGACCCATTCAATACACAGACCAAGAGCCAGCAAGCTTCGCTGGCTCAAGAGTGGGGAAAAGAAAGTGAGTGGCGGGGGAAGGGTCATCTAAACGCCAGTTCATGTGAGGAAAGCCCTAACAAGAAGTCTAGAAACCAGTTCAGATGAGGCATATTTAATATGAGAGAGGGAGACTAAACAGAGCTGCAGATATCACCTGAGATGCTCGGGGAGGCAGCAGAATCCAGTGTGTGCTGTTTCAAAGCGTGACCAAGAAGTCAGGTTATCCGGTTCAAGTTCTGGTTAGTCCACTGAGGCAGTTCTGACCATGGCGAGTTAGTTACTGGCCACTGTGCTTCCGTTTCCTGCTTAGCAGAGTGACTGTTGCGTGGTGTCTGTCTGGTGAGCTGTTGGGAGAATTGAGCGGCGATGGTTAGCTCGAACCGCCAGCTTGGCACGACCCGGTGTCACGTGGGGAAAAGTCTCAGTGAGGAGTTGTCTTGATCAGGTTGGCCTGTGGGAATGTCTGCGGGGAAATATCTCGATTGCATTGTTAATGTAGGGCGATCCAACCTGATAGTTGGAAGCATACTTGCCTGGTGTTAGACCCTAGACTTCGTGAGAAAGCTAGCTGAGTGCTCAGCGTGGCTTTCTCTTAGCACATGACTTTCTCTCTCTGCCCCGGGCTGTGGATGTGATCTGAGGAGCTGCTTCAGACGTCTACCAGCACGACCAACCTGCAGTGATGCGTTATCACCGCGGATGGAGAGCTGAAGCAAGCCTTTCCTCCCTCAGTTCTCTTTGCCAGGGTATCTTATCACGCAGCAGAACTGAAAACAGGACAAGCGAATACACGACAAACAGCATAATGCCTAGCAGGGTACGCACACTGGGTTAGTGGTATTTATCGCTGTGTCTAGGAAGGCTACACCAGATAACCAAAGAAGATCCAGTGCTGGACCATAACATACAGCCTAGCTTCTTTAGTACTTAGTGTCCCCAGAAAGTACCTTGAAAAGTCACGAGCCAAGAAAATGACAGAGTTGAATGGATTGTTTTGTAGCCCAGACCCATGTAGCTTCTGCTCCTTTCTAGTCACATGACTTTAGCATTCCCCCAGGTATCTCCCACCTAGCTATGCAAACACATCCCAATCTCACTTCTACTGGCCCCTCATGCATGCAGCTTTCTCTGTGTTATTATTATTATGTGTGTGTGTGGGGGGGGAATCCCACCTTGAACTTGCAGAAGTCAGGACAGCTTTGAGGGGAGGGGTTCTCCTTCCATCATGGGAGGGATTGAACTCGGATCATCCAGATTGCTCAGGTAGTATTTCTACCTGCCGAGCCAGCTCCCTGGCCCAGCCTTCTCCATCTCGATTCTAGCGGTGGCAGTGACCCAGTCACTCACACTAGAAACCTGGCAGCACACTGTCTTGAACAACTCTCTTGTCTTGTGCCATATTTAACCCACCAGAGGACATCATTCCCTTTCTGTATTGTCACAGTCTGTCTGCTTTCTCCACAGCCCCTGCCTCTTTCTTGGGCCAAAAGTCATGATCAATTTCCCCCACAGTGGCTTTCTAACCGTCCTTCTGGTTCTACCCCTGCCTGTTTCAAGGCTGAAAACTTCCAAGGAACCATAGACTAGGAAAACTACTTCCCCCGCCTCTGAGCCTTTGCAACCCTTGTTCATAGGGCAGCACCTGCCGTCCCTGCCAGGCATGCTTGTGCTTTGCTCAGCCGTACGCACTAGCCATTTTTCCAGCACGTTCTTCCAGGTACAACCAGAGTCGTCTTGCTGGCTAGAACCAGGCCACGCCAATCGCAACCTCATCCGCGGTCTTTCAAGGTTTCCTGTGCCCTTGAGCTCCAAAGCAAATCCCCGCTTCACCCTGTCCGCAGCCCTGCGCTGTGTCGTTTCTGGCTTCATTATCAAATAGACATTAATCAGGGCAGCGATTTTGCTGGAAAAACATGCCCTGGGACAGATCGCAGAATGTAAGCTCTTAAAGAAAGCTTAGAGACATGGCCTAGTGCCGAGGCCACAGACTGAACCCTTAGGATTGCAGCCAGCCTACACATACGTTTTGCTTGGCTTACACAGCATTCTTAAATGGCTTTTTGTTGTTGTTGTTGTTTGTTGACACTATGTAAAACTAGGAGATTTTAGCCAAAGAGGGGGGCGCATGCCTGTTATCCTGACACTTGGGAGGTGGAGGCAGGAAGATAAAGTATTCATGACCAGCTTTAGTACATAGGAAGTTCAAGGCCAGCCTGGGTTACGTGAAACCATATCTCAAAAAAAAAAAATCCAGAGAGATTTTACCTAAAATCTGTGACTTTCTTCTAAAAGATGTGATGTAGAGACATTGTCTGCCTTGTCCAGAGCCACAGGTAACTCCCGAACAGCAGCTGACCCCTAACTGGGGCATATCCTTGTGGGTCTCCTCAGCCCCTGTGGATCATGTTTATGCTGATTTATAATCTCGATCACACCTTTGGAGATATTTACACTTGCGGTCTCTGTAGCTGGTTCAACCTTTGCATTTTACAGATGTAGAAGGTGAGACCAGAAGGTGTCACGCCGGTTTCTAGGTCACAGACCAGCTCATCACCCATCACATGGCTTCCCGACTCCTAGGCCTCTGATCTCTGAATTGGACACGCTGTACAACTTGGTTTGCTAGCGGTAGCTGTGCCCGCTAGCTGATGTGCCCTTTGGTTGATCTTGTTTGTCTCTGAAGCGAATGGAAGGCCAAGACGGCGTTCTAGAATGCCCCTACAGAGGGGCAGGACATTTATGAAGAGGGAAGGAGTAATGGGGCAAGTTCTCAGAGAAACTGTGTGTGTGGGGGTGGGTGGGTACGTGACATGCACTCACCTTCTAGGGTCTGTTTCTAGAGGGCTTTTCTGTTTTCTTGATCGTTGGAATCCTGAAATACCTAGTGATGTTTCACGGCATTTCCGGCATTATGGTGGTGTAAGTTTGGAGTCAACCCTTGTGCAGGGGAGGTGCAGGTAGGCAGGTTCCTAGGGCTTGCCGGCTACCCAGCCCAAAGCGCCCTTTATTTGTAGTTAAGTGAATCCAAGAACTTCTAAGACACAGACTCTCTAATGAGTAAGTAAATGTGAGTAGAATAGTGTATCATGAAGAGAATCGTGGAACCAAGGGGATCGGTAGCCGAGCCTGGGCACCTGAGTTTCAACTCCTAAGACCCAGGTTTAACAGCTGGCTGTAGTGATGTATGTTGGTGTCAGTCCTCCCACAGGGGAGGTGTAGAGAGGCAGATTCCTGGTCCTCACTGGCTACCTAGTCCAAACTAATTGGTAAAGTCCAGCTAGCGAGAGACCATGTCTCAAAAACAAGGTGGACAGCACCTGAGGAACAGCACATGGCGTTGTCTTGTGCCTTACACACACATGTGTGCGCACACACACACACATGCACACAAACATGCACGCTCACAGGTACACATATAGGCATGCATGCATACACATATATATGGGCCAGGAAAAGAGAGGGAAGAGGGAAATATGTTGTCCAGGACCAGGCATAGATGTAGAATCAAGGACTCTTTCAACCTTCTGAGTCATGGCTCAAAAATGGAAATCAGATTTATGATGCTGGGATGTCATCTCCTACTAACAGCGGACTAATGAGACTGGTGATTTATGCTCCAAAAGGGACTCAGGGATGAATAGGTTCTCATTGTTGCCATTTATTTCGAGAATCCCAGGGATTTTTATCTGTTTTTTTTTTCCCTTTAGAAAGTATACCCGAAGAGCGAGTTATAATAACTCGCACCACCCGCTTCCACTCGTTTCCCTCAGACAGACAATAATAACTGTTTAATTGCTTCTGCTAATGTATTTAATTGGTTGGATCAACGGAGATAGGAAGCACGTTTTTTTCTTCTTCTTCTTCTTTTTTTTTTTTTTTTAAATTCTCTGCCACTGAATTCTTTCAGCCAGAGAATGTTGGCTCCTATTCATCCCTCTTTAGTTCAGGCTTTGTTTATTTGGAGTATGAATCCATTGCCGTTCTGGGCTCTGCCTGTCTTTTTTAGAAGGGAGGCCCTTTCCTTGCTAGGCTGTGGCTCATGCTGAAGTGGCCATAATGACTGAGCTAAGAGTGCAGGAGGAGGGTACAAGGAGCTCCTGGAGGTGGGGCAAGCAGTAGGGAGTAGTCAGCCGGAGCACAGAGAAGAAGGGCTTTCCGAATAGCCTGGCTCTAAGAGCCCACGCTGGAAAAAGCCAGCAGCAGCATCTGGGCAGTTAACAAGCAGCAGAGTGTCCATCGTCAAAGTGGTTTGAGAGCAGCCCTGCCACCGCAGTGGAACCGCCGAGCTGTGGAGGACACTGTGACCCCAGCTGACACAATAATGGAAGCCGTGGCATTTCCCCACTGAGTGGAAAGTTGTTGTTTCTACCGTGTTCCAAAACACTGGCTCCAGTCAAGTGCGTGCTTGAGTTGTGTTTGCGAAGCTCTGCATTGCTGCTTCCTGGAAACTCTCCTTGGAGTCCTCGGTGGCCGCCTTCACTCACTTCCCTCCCACTCACCCCCATTTCACCTCCAGGCTGCAGTTAGGACACACCCCCTCCTCGTGTTCAGGGCCACAGCGCACTCTCAAAGGCTTCCAGTAATTGCCTGTGCAAAACATGAAACCCAAAAGCAGATGGGACCTATATAGATGAGCTGTTGTTCACCATCCCTCTGATTTCCTAACTGACAGACAGCACTTCCATTTTCTAACCATAAAATCTGCTTCTGTGGTCTTTGGGACATCCACTCAGAATCCCACCAGGAAACGGACTAAAAGAATATGACAAGGGATTTTCTGTTATGTTTCTTCCTCCTCCTCCTCCTTCTTTTCTTCTTCTAGCACCTTCATGTTGGGGGAGGAAATTGAAAATATTACTTTGGCCCAGCCTTTAACCTCAGCATTCAGGAGGAAGAGGCAGGTGTATCTCTGAGTTTGAGGCCAGCCTGGTCTACACAGTGAGTTCCAGGACAGCAAAGGAGGTTATACAGAGAAACCCTGTATATAATCTCAAAAGAAAAAAAGGAAGGAAGGAAAGAAAAAAGGGAGGGAGGAAGGAAGGAAGAAAGGAAGGAAGGAGAGAAAATATTACTTTGAAGCCTGTGTTTTTCAGAGTTTGTGTTAATTATCTCTGTGGAACTGATTATGCTCAACTCACAGTGGGTTACGTCTTGGTAAAGTTATCCTAACCTGTAATATCCGAAGTCACAAATGCATTTTAACGTCTGTACCCTACTGAGCACCGCTGCTTAGTAGTGCAGTTGAGGATTGGGTTTCTCTGGGGTAGTGTACCATGGCTGGTAGCTGCAGCCCACTGCCACTGCCCAACACCTCAAGAGAGAAACGTGCCACAAGTACCTGGAAAAGATCCACATTCTAAATCTGAAATATGCTTTCTACTGAGTGGATCTCATTCTGCTGCGTGATAAAGTGAATGCTCAGAAGCCGGGGGCCATGTGGGTGGTCTGTACCCCGAAGGGTGAGTTGGAGGATGTGAGAGCTGTGTCGATGGTACAGCCCCTGCTGAGCAGTCTTGCTCTAAGTTCCCACTCTAGAAATAAAGCATGCATTCACCAAGAGCAAGGTGCAGTCGGCTCCATCCACATCCTCTGCAGTCAGGCAGATGCGACTGACCTGCAGGAGGCAGAAGATGTCACTGAACACAATGAAGCACGCCGGGAAGACATGAGCGAGCATTTTAGGTGTCTCTTTGGACCACTCCTCTTTGGGTCCGTCACTGTTCACATTATCTCTCCATGTAGATGTTTACCAGACGTGTCTTCCCAAGGGGCTTCTCCTAAGTCAGTCCTGCGAAGTGTGTTCCTGTTGTCAGTATTGTTTGTTAGCGTGGATCCACCCCTAACTCCGTGACAGGAACTGTTTCCCTCTAGGATTCTACGGCTGCAGCATGAATTATGGAAGTGTGTAAGAATCACCTTCTCCCTTCGGGCCATGTAGCATTCTTCTCCAGAGTTTTCGGGTTAGCCATCCAGTAGGGGTGTGTGTGTGTGTGTGTGTGTGTGTGTGTGTGTGTCCACCATTTCAGAATCGCACTCAAATAGTCGCAATGATTTTCTGGTCTTTCTTTTTTTTTTTTTCTCTTGGGATTGGTGGGTGACATTCAGCTGTATCTCATCAGCATCTTAGCAGACTGTCTGGAAGAACCCACCCAGGCCTTCAGCCAGCCAGAGCGGGATTTGAGTCGGTCTCAGGCACTCACTAGTTAGTATTTGGGGCATGTCATTCAGTGTCTCCTGATACTAACTGCTCCTCTTTGAGAAGCTGATGGTAACTGTCTTATGCCACTGCCTCTGGGAGCACAAGTATTTCTTTGTCTCCCCTCATCCTCATTTAAAAACGATACGAACAGAAAACACACTTGAATCAGAGCTCTCGGGGACCAGAAGGAACCATACCAGGACTTGTTCCTAAACGTGGAGCACAGCAGCTACTGTATGAGTCTACCCAGTCATGAAGGAAATTACCTCATTTTGCTTCCCTTTCCTTATCTCCCTAGCAGCGAGGAGGGAATTGTGGGTCTGGCTAACCTAGGATAAGGGGCGACCGGGTGTCAAGGACCTGTTCCGCGCAGCTCTTTCTCAGAAAAAGCTGCAGTACAGGACAGACCCTTCAATGCCAGGACACCAGGGACCCCAACCCCAGAGGGGGAGGCACGTCAGTGCCATGTTCCCTCCGCTTTCTTCTTCCGCCTCCTACATGGTTCTGGTTGTTCCGTTCATGAAAGCACGGGCTGTTGGAAATGAGCAAATACGACAGAAGCAACCCCAGAACCTGGCGAGTAGTTACAGAGCTCTGGTTCTGTTTTCTGCCTGCAAGATGTCTGAGGACGGCAACAGTGTCTTCAGCAGAATCGGAAGAACTTACCAACGTGTGGACACCTGCCTCCGTGAGGAATGTTGGCCACATTCTCCGTACCAGGGGCCCATCTGTCACTCACATCGCCAATTCAGACGGTCTTTTTTCTTGAGCCAAGGCTGAGGCAACAGTCAATTTTGTGGAAAGATCTCTTTAATAAGAAAGGAATAAAACTATCAATACTAAATAAAGTAGACCACTGTGAAACTTGGGTTAAGTCCCACGGGGAAGGGTATGTGCGATTAACTACATTATGTAACAAGACCGCCTTTTAATAGCTGGCATGATTCTTTTTGTTGTTCTTAGGGGAAAGTGGCCAAGGCTGAAGCCAGAGCACATGATATTATTTGAAAGCACTGCAGCCTCTGGAAATGTTCCTCTGAGAGATGTCCAGAATCAGGGTTCACTGTGATTTACGGTTCTTCTAAATCTTTAATACTTTTGACATTTTTCAAAGCCGTACCCGCTGCCTCCAAAAGCCTCTGGGTACGTTTCTGCTGCTTTGAAAGATACCTTTCAAGTGGAATGTTTTAGAACTATGCAAAAAAGAAGGTCCTGTAGTGCTTGATTCTGAGAGATCCCCATGGGTGAAAGGGATAGGACTGAAAGGCATGGCCCACAGCCCCACCCCCACCCCTGCTTGTGAGTACCAACAGCGGCTTCACTGGAGAGCATGTTCCCAGAGTGGCGGCTCCTTCTGTCAGCCAGAGAATTGGGCCAGAGGCTCCCCAGACCTCTGAGCTCCCCAGACCTCTGAGCTCCCCCACCCCAAGCTGTCAGGTATGGCTGGCAGGCAAGACGGAGGTTAAGCCGGGGCTAACTCGCATTTCTTCCAGTCGGAAACAGAAGGGCAGTGGAAGTTATGCGAGCACAATCTACAAAGATAACCAGATGGGAATCACACGCATGGGTGACGATGGTGATGGGGCCAGGATGCGACGCCGTGGGAGAGTCTGGGGAGGAGGCTCGAACACAGTGATGCGGGGTTGGGGCCAAGATGGAAGTGACACATTTGGGTGCTCTAGAGGGAGCAAGTCAACTTCTTTGAAGTACAATCGGCATGAAATGAACTGTAAGGTTCAATAAGCTATGCAGGATAGGGTGGTGCGTACCTAGAATCCAGCACAGAAGGAGCCAGAGTCCAGGGCCAACCTCGGCTACCAAACAGGTCTGCAGCCAGCCGAGGCTGTGTGAGACCCTGCCCCTAAAAACAACGGGATTGACAAGTTTTTGACACATGTATACGCCATCTCCACAGTGTATATATGTATACACTGTGTATGATATGTATATATGTATGTATGTATGTATGTATGTATGTATGTATATATATATATGCATGCGTGAGTGCATGTGTGTGTATATATACACTTGAAAACTTTTCTCATGGTCCTTTGTAATTCCCTAGGCCTGGTAAAGCGTGGATTGGCTTTCTGTTGTTATTCATGAGTTTTATTTTCTAGGTTCACATATATGGAGTCCTACAGTCCCCACCCCCCACCTTCTTCCTCTTTTCTGGCTTTCACTCAGCGTAATTATTTTTAGACTCATTCAGGTTGACGCATGTGTAGTATGTCCTCGTTTTGTTAGACGGCCATAGCCCACTGCACAGATATCCCATACGCTGTTTCCTCATTCACACGTTGAGAGCCTTGTAAATCATTCTGCAGCTGTTATCAATGAAGCTGCTGAGAACACCCGTGTGCATGTCCCTGTGTGGATAGAGGTCACCTTTCTCTGTCGCAAATGCCTAAAAGTACAGTTGGAAGAACAAAGGCTTGCTCTATATTTAACTTGCTAAAAACCTGTCAGGCCGTTTTCAGAGTAACCTTCCCATGTGATGATCCCCTGGCAGCGGGTGAGAGAGTTCAGTTGCTCCGTGACCCTGCCAACATTGTATAGAGTTCTCCTCAATTTCAACCTTTTTCCCCATTGGACTGTGACCACAACATGAGACAACGCGATATGTAATCATTAACTAGACACAGAGCTGTGTGACAGATGTGAGGGACCCATTCATCTCATGTAGGTGAGACTGTACCTGACAAAGTCATTCCCTTTCCCACCCCCTACTCCCAGCAGACATGACTCCACCTCTGTGGCTGTGACCATATTGGACCCTCATGAGAGCAGCGTCTTGCAATATCTTCCCTTCTTTGCTGGCAGCCGTGTTCATCTGAGTTGAGTGGTATTCGACCTTCCCTAGTGACTGATTCACAGCGCCATTTTGTATATCTCTTTCTTACCCTGTATCTTCATCACTGAAGTCTCTGGTCTAAACTTTTGTCCACTTTCAAAATGGTGTGTTTTATACCATATACCTAGGATATGTGACTCAAGCTGGATCTGACCTGAAGGCCACTTCCTTTCAGTCGGTCTTTCATGGTTCCAGAAAATATTTTGCAAGCTGCCAAGGAAGGGGAATAATTGAGCAGTCCTCCCCAACTCCAACACCATTGGACCATTCCAATGACCAGCATGGTGAGATACACATAGAGGCGCTCGCTATAGTTGCACTCACGTGTCAGGGCAGCCTGCAGTTGCCTAGTTGGACTTAAGGCCCACTCAGCAGGAGGGGAATCAACATATCCAAATTTTCAGGGCTATTAGGTCATGGCTCTTAGAGGGGGATCTACTACCGCCACTTTGCTAGACCGGCGTGATTCCTTACGGCATTCTAAATCTTATCCTTACACCCACAGGTAAACGTAGGTATCACCCCTCCTCCCAGAAGCCTCTCTCTACAACAAATGGAGACCATCCCAGAAAACCACAAATGGACACAATATAGGGATCAACAGGTCATGGGGGGCTCAGACTCAACCCATACATCTATGGCATAGCTCCTGCATCTGTGCTCAGGGAATGTCAAGGAAGAGGGGGTAGAAAGATTGTAAGAGTCAGAATACCAGGAAATCCACTGTAAAGCAGTCTCTCCCAGGAATAGCTGCACAAACAAGACTAGAACAATGGCAAGATCCATAGATGTGCTTATATGGGAGAGGGAAAATGATCACAGGATCCCAGCCCTAGACAGAGAACCATGAGCAGCTAATGCCTGCTGGGAGAAGAATTAGCCTTTCCCCGGGATGAGCCCTCTTACTGGTTGTCCAATGCAAGGCAGGGAGAAAACGATGTAATTCTGTCTCAATTGAAAAATAATAAAGTTGACAAAACATACAAGTGGGGTTGTTTTCTATTAAGCCCTGGATATTGCTCGTACATGTTGCACGTATGTTGTTTGTAAGATGTGTATATAGAAGGAAATGATTTGCAAATATTTTCTCCCCGTCTATGGCTTGCCTTGTGCTGCCGTTTCGTTTCTCTGGTGCTTGGGATCGACCCTGTGTGCTGGCAAGCGCTCTGTAGCTGAACTGTGTCTCCAGCTTCTGCTGTGTCTTGTCTTTCAAAGCACAGAATTGGAACTTAGACTGGTGTTTGGTTGATCAATTTCTTTTATGGGTAGTGCTTTGACATGGTTTCTGTGGACCAGAATGTAGCTCTTGGTTATTGCCCCAGCATCATGCCTGTCTGCCCACTGCCATCCTGGTCCATAAGCATGAATGAGAGGTGGGGTGGCAGAGGGAAGAAGGAGGGGTAGAAGGGGAGAGGGAGAGAGAGCTTTAACTGGGAATGGAGGAATGGCAGGGGCTTTTGAAATCTCAAAACCCATGCCCAGTGACACACCTCCTCCAACAAGGCCACACCTCCTAATCCTTCCCAAACATTTCCACCAGCTAAGGCCAAGCATTCAAAAGTGTGAGACTATGAGATCCGTCCTCACCCAAACCACCACACTGTCCAAGCTGATTTTATTTTACTAAAATCTTTTGTCTAGATTTACTCTTAGAAGTTGTGATTTTAGGTTTCCATTTGAGTTGTACACATCATAAGAGTGAGTTGGCATTCTCATGTGTGCGCGCGCATGCGTGTGTATGCGTGTGTGTGTATGTGTGTGACTGCACAGCCAGTTATCTCAGCATCATTTGTTGAGACTACCATCCCTTTGCCACAGCATCTGGGCTTCTTTGTGGATCTGTTTCTGGGCTTCAGTTCATTCCATTTCTTGTCTACCTTTTCATAACGTCTACTAATAATATCTATAGCTTTATAACATGATATCGATAGCTTCAGCATAAAGACTTGAAAGTAGGTAACTTGTCCAACTTTGTTCTTTTACAAAATTACTTTTGACTATTTGATTCTTCACATTTCCTTGTATATTTTAAAATCAGCTTGTTCAGCTTCTGTCTTTAAGACAAGAGGAAGTTTTGATTGGGAGCGGTTAGGTTTTCAGGAAGGTGTGTCCATGGTAAGGAAACACATTTTTATATCAGAGGCTACTCTAACCGTGCTACGTAAGCATTGTACCACTGAGCCCAGAACCCAGTGGGATTACATGAGGTTCTCTCCACTTGGCTAAGCCAGGCAAACGCTGGCACTGATGCCTTATGGGATTTCCCCAATGGCTTCCTAAAGGCAATTCCTGTACACACACACACACACACACACACACACACACACACACATTCAGGCCAACTGGCTGGGGGGCCCTGGGTGTGAGGCAGTCCTAGAAGCTGAGCTTTCACATGCAGGGGGAAGGGAGGCGACCAGCGTGCAGATGACATCAGGGAGCGGACAAGCAAAGCCACAAATACTGGATTTTATGAGTTTCCTATCAGATTCTCTGTAACTGTACTGCATAGGCCAAACAGAACTCATATGTGGCTGGATTTAGTCCATTGACTCCTGGCAGCCTCTGATGGATGGGCTCTTTTATATGCTTGCAGGGCCAGCTCTTACAGTTCCTTAAAGGGTTTCTTCCTTTTTTTTTTTTGTTTGTTTAATAAATTTATTTATTTATTTATTTATTTTACATCCTGGCCACAGTTTCCCATTCCTCTCCTCCTGGTCTCTCTCCAACACCCCCGACTGTTCCCACGCCCCAATCCATTCTCCTCCACTTCTGGTTAGGAACGGGCAGGTCTCCCATTAAGTATTGACAAAACATGGCATCTCAAGTTGCAGAAGGACTAAACACCCATTTCAACAATTACTTATTGAGAACTCACCATATGCCAGAAAGCATTTGGGTAGAAAGCCATTCCTCTCCTGGACCCCTAGGACTCCTGCTCCAGTAGGGGTGCAGGGGGTCTCAGGTTTGGCAAAGCGTCTTGGTGGCACCTCCCCCTCTCTCCCAAATCTGCTAATGATGGCGGTAGCTAATGATGGATGAGCTTCGGACCCTACTCTCTCCCCCAGCCCCCTGAATATACACTAGAGCAGGGCTAGGCAAACTTCTGCCTGCCATCAATTACTAGGATACAAAATTAATTTCTCAGTTACTAAAACACAATTAAAATAAAGCAGGGCAACATATTGCGAAGGTGGTTTCTTTTTCTGTTAAACTCTTCTCACATATATACACATGCCTATAATACATCCTTATCTTTCGAGGTAAATTCTTGGTTAAAAGTATAGGAAAAGGGCGGGTGGTGGTGATGGTACACACCTTAATCCCAGCACTTGGGAGGCAGAGACAGGCAGATCTCTTAGATCGAGCCAGCTTGATCTCCAGAGCAAGTTCTAAGACAGCCAGGGCTACACAGAGAAACCTTGTCTCAAAAACATTAAAACATATATATATGTATGTGTTCTCCTCTCATATATACGAGAGAGAGGGAGGGAGAGAGGCTGGAAGAAATTCCTGTTTTCACGACTATTAAAGGAATTAACAATAGTCACCGTTGCGCATGCATTCTTTCTGAAATCCTGCAGAATGTGCACCAGAATTGTGACCTGGGCTGCTTTCTGCAGCTGTCATAGGCATGGGTGCCTGTTAGGACAGGCAACAGCACATGGCTCCGTGGCTGAACTTACGGCTGGAGTAAGCAAGTGGCTTCAGTTCTCTTATTTCAACTTCGCCGTGATACACGAGTTTGGCTAAACAGTGGTGTTCAAGCCAGGAGGCTTAAGACGGTCCCCAAGCAATTTTCATCACTGGCTCGATCCGCCTGATGGTCTGTCGTCAGTGCCTCACACGTGCCTAGCTGTAATAGTGAGCCTCTGTGAGAATTTGCATGATTAATGTATGGAGTCCTTGCATTTTACATGAAACGAGCTATGTACCCACGAGTGATAAAAATATCACTGACGCCATTTTGCTCACACCATTGAGACACTGCAAAGTCTAGAAAAGTACAGGCTTATCAAGAACCACAGAATTCCACAGCCAAGTGGTTTGCTCCAGTTTGCTTGGCTCTCCCGGGCGACAGCATGGCCTGCACCTTTTCAGGCCAGTCACACGTCACGTGAGACTTGAGGCCTGCAATTCTCGAATTCATTGCAGCTGCCCCAGAAATCAGTCCTTCCCGGATGCCACTTCAAGCAGCAGTAGCAGTCAGGGCAAGTTTCTCCACTTCCTTTTTTAGAGTGATGTGAAAATCCAGTGGTCTCAAGACAGGAAACTAAAAGACCAGCGCTATTTCTCATTCGTTCGGTTTCTCGTGACTTTATCATAAAAATTCTGCATGTGCTTTGGTGGAATCCAAGCCACATCTAAAAGGAAAAGGGAAAAAAAACCTCACAAAGAAGTATCATCATCATCAAGGGAATATCTGTGTAAGCATGGAACTATGGGTGGATGGATGGATGGATGGATAAAGAGAAAGGGGGGTGCTTCCAATAGAAGAACACCCAGGAGCTGTAGTTACAGACTGCGGGAGATGTAGTTACAGACCACAGGAGATGTAGTGACAGACTACAGAAGCTAGTTACAGACTATGGGGGATGTAGTTACAGACTGTGGGAGATGTAGTTATAGACTACAAGAGATGCTATTTTTAAAGTTTAAAAATCACATTTAACTTTCCCAAACTTACCAAGTGCCTTAGCTTGGGTTACTATTGCTGCAGTGAATCACCATGACCAAAAGCAAGTTGGGGAGGGAAGGGTTTATTTGGCTTACACTTCCATATCCCTGCCCTGTTCATCATTGAGGAAGTCGGGAGAGGAATTCAAACAGGGTAGGAACCTGGAGGAAGGAGCTGATGCAGAGGCCATGGAGCAGTACTGCTTGCTGGCTTGCTTGCTCATCATGGCTTACCATTGGTTTCCTTGTAGAATCCAGGTCCCACCACAATGGGTTGGGCCCTCGGCCACCAATCACTAAGTAAAAAATGCTCTATAGGTTTGCCTACAGCCCAACCTTATGGAGGCATTTTCTCAATTGAGACTCCCTCGTTCCAGATGACTTTAGCTTGTGTCGAGTTGACATAAAACTAGCCAGCACACCCAGAACAAGAGGAAATTGAGAAAAGAATTCTGAATTTTAAGTAAACTTTTTTCAAAGTAATAAATGCTGTTTATTTCTCCTTATAAAACCAAGAGGGGGTAAAGAACTTTCTGGGTGGGCTTTGTATTTTTCTAGTTGTTTCTGTGGTAGATCTGGTGTTGCTGTTCACTTCTCTCCCCTTCTGGAGTATTCAACAGACCCCCCCCTTTCTTTTTCTTTTCGCTTCTTTTTTTGTTGTTTGTGGTACTCAGTAGCACTGTAGCTGTACCGTAGAGAGCGGAGTTAAAGGAAGGTTGTAATTGAGGTAGATCATCCTTTGTATTTTCTCACTTATCCTGAATCATCAAGGGAAGGACTGCTGCCTGCCAAGCCTTGCTCTGGGTACCTGGGTGTATCAGTAGGCAATGGGCAGAGCTCCCTGGTGGTGAGGCGTTGACCGTGTTGTCAGGGACAGTAAGCAGGGCTCGGGAAGGGGAGCGGCAGTAACACATAGGTAGGGGATGAGAGGCTGAAGGTCGTAGATGGACAAGGGAATCAGAGTAAGTGGGGATTGAATTTGACAGCTGGGCAGGTAGAATGGCTTGCTGAGACTTGCACTTGACCAAAGATGTGTCCCACAGAGAGGGGACAGCTACTGCAAAGCTGTGCCTGAGAGTTGAGTTCAGGGAAGGATAAACAACACACAGCCAGAGCTGTGTCTGGCAGGTCCCTGCGAGGCTGTGGAAGAAGCGGCTTCACAAGAACCTCTGAAATGTTTTGTGTAGTTTTTGGGGGAAAAAAATCTATTGTACCACATATTCTTTTCACTTTTCTTTTTCTCTTCAGAAGGCATGGTGTCTTGACAAAACAAAAATAATTAACTGAAATTCATTCTCAAAAGCTTGCAGGCCTGCTGCTGCTTTAACAGACATGCAAAGGGACAGAGAGATAAATGGTTAGTGGTTGATTTAATGAGAACCCCAAATCAAAGGTCTGTGAAAAATAATTGAGTCGCTTCTGAGAGATAGTACCACATTACACCTAATGACGCCTTGGGCACCCTCTGGTTTTATCTTTTATAAATGAACAGTCTGGAAAGCGCTAAGTGACTTAGCCACGCTGCCTGGTTACCTGGTGGCAGGTAACTTTCAGGACTGTGCAGACCTGCTAACCCCAGACCAAGAGGGTGTCCACCCCACCTCCTGCCCAGCTCATTCAGTGAGAACTCAGTTGTTGCTGGCTGTCTCGTTGTTGGCCTTCCCAGACTTGACAGTCACATCAAGTTTCCCATCACAGTAAATAGGGTGCGTTTGTGTTTTGCAGCGTGACCTTCATCTTTGGAGTAGACTGTCACAACATCAGTCTGGAAATTGGCTTCAGGAAGATCAAATAGCCAGTTTGATCTGCCTCTCCGGGAATGCAAGGTGTTCTTTGTGACTGTCTGTCAGAATGAAGGTTTCTAATTGGTTTGCTTTTCCTCTCCCAGAAGTCAGTTCCTCAGCCAAAAGATGTTTCCGCAGTCTTTGTTTTCAAGGACTGGAGTTCACACAGATCCTTAGAGGTGGCGGCTTGCTAGCTGAAACATCCCCAACCCAGCCCACCCACGACAGATAACATCCCACGTAGTCCTTGCCAGGAGAGACACAAGATGACTGCTTGGTGGTGTGAGTCTTCCTCGTCTGCCCTTCTCCCTTCCTCCCTTTCTTCTCCTTCCTCTTTCTCCCCCGTCTTCCTTCCTCTCTTCCTGTTCTACCCAAGCCTGTCCTGTTCTCCACACTCATCTACTTCTTTGTGTTATACTGTATTTTATTCGCTGATTTGAGAAGCTTTTTGGCCTTCATTTCTCCTCACTTCTATTCGCATCCCTCTCTTCCCCATAGATAACTACTTTGTTTGATGCATATTCTTCTATTTATTTGTGCGGTTTTGTCAGTGGCATTTGGACATTATTTTTAATTTGTCTCATTCTGGATCCTTTTTCGGTGCTATACCATGTTCACCCATCCTTGCTGGTGCCTCTATACCCTTCCTCTTAATCTTCCCCATCATGAGCTGTTAGGTTGCTTCCAACTCCAACATCCAACCATATTGCCTATGTGATTTATAAATATGTGCATCACCCTGGTGAATACGCTTGAGAATATATATGGGATGGGCATATACACATTTTATAGATAATATTACATGTGCATCTTCTAAATGGGATGGCTGAGTTATAACGTGTGTTGATACTGGCACAAATAATGAAACAGCATACAGACAGCTTTACATATCACCTTGTGACTGGGCTTTAGAACTCGTCTTGATACTCTGAGCTGAAACCAATATTCCAAAGTACATCTATTTCCCTCTGCACTGCCAGCTTGCTATCTAGACAAACCTGGTATTGTCTAGGTTTTTCCACACAAAATGATCTATTGTCGTTGTTTTCACTCTTGTTCCTTTGAATTCTGTGAGTTAGTACCATTTCCTCTGCTTGCCTTTATGGATCCCTGAACTTGAATCACCTTTCTGACTTAAGCTCCTCCCTCTCCTGGTGGCTTCTGGGAGTACCTTGTACATTCTAGGTGCCAATATCAGCCTTTGCGGCCCTTGTATTGGGTGCAGGGTGGACTTGGGTCACACTCATACCAATGTTTTGTATGTTGGCCATCACATCTACTTTGATATGGTGGAGAAATTATAAATGACATTTTAAACCCCAGATTCCAAGAATTAACGTAGATCCGTTTAAATTGTTAACTAAAAAATTCCAAAGGTAAGTACATTTCTAAAGCAGATACAGAATGATAAAATGGAAACAAAACAGATAAGGTCGATTGAAAATACAAAGCCACTGTAAGGAAGAAGAGTCAGGAGGAGTGTGGGAGGCGCACACACAGCCAAACCTCACCAGTGAGACCCAAAGACCAAGGCCAGAGGCCCGGGTCTGTCCACAAGTGCACCCAGGTGTTCCGCATCAGGCCTTCCCCAGCACCTCAGAAGCCCCACCATCCTCATCCTGTGTCTTCCTAATTGCTAAGAACAGGCCCACTACACCACACAAGCTCGTCTGCCCTGGGATGATGAGATTCTCCATGGTGATGAAGGACCCCCAGACTCTTCTGGAGAGAAACCCCTCCCCATACCGCCCTCTTCCTTATTCTCTCAGCCTCTCGCCCCTCCATGAGTGGACACAAAGAGTGTCCCTCCTTCCTCTGCTGTCTCCTCTCCTCTCACTCGTACCTGGGAGCAGCTATCCCGGACTCCAAGCTGCAAGCCTCCTTGTGACATCTGTTGGTGTAGAGCCACCCATCACTTCCTATGAGGTGGCTGCCACTTATGGTCTTGACCCACAGAGATCATGTCTTCCACGTCTACGCCCGCCCCTGCCATTTTTAGCCCCTAACCAGGGGCAAGAGAGAGCCGTATGGACTGAGTGTGATAGTTCATGCCTATAATCCCGGCTCTGGGGAGGCAGAGGCAAGGGACTAAGGAGTTCAAGGTTATTTTTGGCTCCACACTTTTTTTTTGAGGCCTGCCTGGGCTACATGAGGCCCTCTCATGAGAAAATACAAAAAGAAGAAAAACATGAAATACCATTTCCTGATATTTAATCATAACATTACAGGGGTTGCCACATCCTTGGCTTCATTGTGGTAGGTGGGGTCTGCATGTGTATATTGCTCCTTTGGAAACAGGTGAGTTTAGCTTCCCCGAAAATTAGATTTGAAAGCCCAGTGGTGGTGATGCACGCCTTTAATCCCAGCACTTGAGAGGCAGAAGCAGGTGAATCTCTGAGTTCGAGGCCAACCTGGTCTACAGAATAAGATCCAGGACAGCCAGGGCTATGTGGAGAAACCCTGTCTGGGGTGGGGGGAAAGGGGTATTTAAAAGCTACATATAAGATTTAAGGTCTGTATAAAGCAGGCCATTTTACCCAAGTAAACAGAGATGAATTCTCATATAGGGCCTTACAGACTAGACCAGACATTCTTCAGCAGAGTCTGAGTTGGCCCAGAGAGTAGTATAGACACTGATGGTCTCTCCCCAACATGCAGTCGACTGAAGGGAAAAGCAGTCAGAAGCAAAAAATATCTCAGACTCCTTACCCATTAAAAACCAACCCCATCTCTCCCTCCTGTCCCCAACTGCCATTCTCCTTTCTGCCTCTGTGGTTACATGACTGACCACCTTAGGTTCTTCCTGCACTTGAACCACACAGTGCTTGTTGTGTCTGCAGAGAGGCTGTGTTTGCTTAGCACAGTGCCCTCAAGATTAGCCCCAGGTTGTCAGTACTTCATTTCTTTTGAAGGTTGACTATTCTACACAAAATGTTGAATAACCAAGTTGGCATCAGAATTCTCCGAAGCAACATTCCCAACCACCAAGTAGGGGCGAAGTTTGTAAACTTGTAAATATGCAAGGGAAATAAAATTATTTATAAACCATCAAGGCATGTTTATAATTCAAAAGTAGAATGTTAAATAACATGAAATAAATATGATTGCTTCTCTAAAGATGAAGACATTGTTCTAATGAGGCAATAGGCAGTCTTGACCTCAAAGACCTCCAAGGCCATAGTAACTCTGAACATCTCCTGGATGAAGTCACCTTGTGATGAAGCTGACCAGCTGTCACAAATCAAAATGACAGACACGGGAACAGAAGAGTCGCAGCTAAAAGCCAATCACAATACAATAGCCAAGAGTGCGGCTGAGCAGGGAGGCTTTGTCCTGTTGCCTTCCCAAAGGGTGGGGCATGGGATGTCGATCATCAGTTCAGAAACTGCGAGAAAAGTAGGCAGTGACACAAATGACAAAAGAAACAAAACCAAGCAGTGTAGGGGAGCAGGAGAGGAAGGGGCAGGAGGGAATGGGAGGGAGGCACAGTGTGAGTTGTAGCCGTTGCAGTGAGAGGGTTTCAATAAAAACCAAGTGTTTTTAGTCTTTTTCCTCGGTCTTGTTTTGTTAAGAATTTAACTGCAGGTTGCAAGGACATTTAGGTCTGCTTCTGCTTCTTCTTTTTCCTGCTATCTTCAAAGGCAGTTGGTAGAGGAAAGCTCTTCCGCCACCCCATTGACTGTCACTGCGATCTAGCCACCCTCCTGGTGCCGTACGTAAG
This sequence comes from Myodes glareolus, assembly GCF_982192425.1. NCBI lineage: Eukaryota > Metazoa > Chordata > Mammalia > Rodentia > Cricetidae > Myodes > Myodes glareolus. The sequence goes on from NC_142051.1 coordinate 34,666,165, forward strand.
GAGGGGTCCAGGTGGAACAGTGGTGTCCTGATTTCTTCTTCGTGCTTCTCGTGGGTTTTGACTTTTTTAATGAGCTCATATTTTATAAAAATCTATAAAATCGTGGCTGTTGATTTATCATCGAACAGCAGTAGTATCTTCGTTATTCCATGTCTAATTGTAGAACCAGCAAATACCGGAAGGGCTTTTGTAACTCAGTCTGAGAGTTCTGACAGGTGACTGTCCAGGAGTCAGAGACAAGGGCTGTGGGACCCACTGCTCTCCCAGTGGGATCTCTGGCCTTTCTGTTGAACTGGGAAACGAAGCCGGGACTGGTGGCTGTGAAGTACACTAAGATATGATGACGCTTGTGTGTACACACAAGTACACAAGTGTCATATAGTTGCCATGGCATCCCACATCGGTTGCAGGTTAGAGTCAGACATCCCACACCATGCAGCCAGTGCCGTCATCTTGGATGCTCGGAGCCCCTCTCAGACTCTCCCCTCGGCCGCCGTCCACTCCTCCATGTCTTCCACCTTTGCACAGGCATTGCCCTTGGGAGCACAGGGCCCCCCACTTCGCCCAGCTTTCTCTGGCTCAGGGGTTAGCTTTAGCTTTACTCTGTGAGTCCCACCAGGTTAGACACCCCTGCTATGGTTGTGCTGTGGACATCAGCGTCACTTACTGTCACACTTCTTAGATGGCAGACTCAGACAGGATCATGTAGAGGGAAGTTTCTGTCCTGCCCAGCCTCTTAAAGAGCTGTGAGGTGTTTGCTGCTAACACTGAGTCAGGAAGCCTCTCTTAAAGGAACTGGGCCTCTGGTGGGATAGAGACTTTGGTCTACAGGATTGGAATCCTGTTTAGGAAGTGTAAGATCAGGCTCTCCGAGCCCTCTCTATGACTGGGATGGTGAGACCTCTCAAATGGCCTCTGCTCTCTCCCATCAATTCTTGTCTCTATGGCTTGTTTTTATAGTGGGGGGTGGGGGTGGAGAGGGGACACTTTCTCCTGGTGTAGGGGAGAGAGGAGCTGCTGCTTTGGCCTTGACCCTCCACCCCCAGTTGGAGCCCCTCCTGCAGGGGGAGCAGCACTTGCAACTTGGAGCATCACCCCCTGGCCCTCAGGCTGGTACCCGGGGAAGTGTGGCCTTCAGCCAGAGCTCCTGGTGTGGCTTCTGACAAGAGATGGGACTCAAAAAAACCTTGTGAACAAAATAGCGTGTTCATGGGCATGATCCGTGTTTGTGTGTATACACAAGGAAGCGGAAATAAGTGGCCATCCGTGGATTTCTCTGCTCTGCAGCTTTTCACGGATCTTCTGCAGCAAACTCTTTCAGGGATGCTAAACAACACTTTCAGTCCACTGCACCAAACAGTCCAGGAAGACCAAGAGTAGCTGCCTATCTGCCCCATCCCCTCCGTTCCCGAGTCTTCCCCGTCTGAGGGGTTTGCACGTCTCATTCACCTCCCTGTCCCTTCCTCCTCAGGTGACTGGACGGCGGGAATCCCTTCACACATCCTCAACAGCTCCCCGTCAGACCGACAGATCAACCAGCTGGCCCAGAAGCTAGGACCGGAGTGGGAGCCCGTGGTGCTGTCTCTGGGACTGTCCCAGACCGACATCTACCGCTGCAAGGCCAACCACCCCCACAACGTGCAGTCGCAGGTGGTGGAGGCGTTTGTCCGCTGGCGCCAGCGCTACGGGAAACAGGCCACCTTCCTAAGTTTGCACAAGGGCCTCCAGGCCGTGGAGGCCGACCCCTCGCTGCTCCAGCACATGCTGGAGTGAGCCCTGCCCCTGCCACTTGCTGGGGCGTGGGCCCCCAAGTCACACAGGCTGAATCGGACTTTCACTCAGCAGCTGGCTTCGCTCTAGGTAATTTTTTTTTTTTTTCTTTTCAGCGAGCCTTAGGTGGAAGGAGAACACCTGGAGTCTGCCGGCTCAATAATCCAATGGCCTTAATTGCCTGAAGATTGCATTGTTGTCACCGCAGTTTTGAACTGCGCGGTTGCCTTTTAACAGAGGTCCAGAAGAAAAACAAAACAAAACCAAAAAAGCCCATGTTACCGCATTGCACGCAGGTGTCCTACATACAAAGCATCTGCTCTTACGTTGCCTGGAAACTGGACTGTGGATTTAGCCCTTCATAATGATGATGATAATAAAAACTGAATTGTGTTATAGAACGTGCCTCTTTCATGAGAAAGTATACTCCCCGCCCCCATTTTCTGCTGCATAGATTGAGGGTGTAAAATTGTGGGTGTGGAATGAGTTTGATAGTGACTGGGAAGTCGTGAGGATCAGTAGCTCAGGCAGAATGAATGGATTAAGCCCGAGACACCAAAGCTCCCTGCAGAAGGCAGGAAGAGAACTGAAGCCCTCATCCTAACTGATTGCATAAGAAATCTCTGTCCATTTTTTTTTTTTTAAAGGGAATTGGGTCTGAGACAGAGGGGGCTCGGTGTTTCCCTCAAAGCCTGAACGGCTGAAGGTGTTGCGCTCCTGAGGAAGGTCATGGATTGCCTGGCCTTTCGTTGAGAGCAGTGTTAACCAGACAGGTATACACGTCTGTGACCCCAGCTCTTAAACGACCGACACCTCAAGGCCCAGCCTGGGCTATGACTACACAGTGTTCCAGATCCGTTTCAGCATTAGCAAGACCCTGTCTCAAAGCAAATAAACAAAAGTTGGTCATGCAGGATTTCTCAAATGCTTCTTCTCAGGGCTTGTTCACTTGTGTGTTCTTGTCGGGGCCTCTCAGCAAACCTGTGAGGCACGTATACAGGGTGGTTTGCCTCTCCTTCAGAGGTGGCAGAACCTGCATGGGCTAACTAAGCCAGAATGTGGTTAGCCTTGGCATGAATGGATTAGAGGCAGACAGGGTGCTTTCTAAGAAAGACACAAAAGGCTCTCATAGGGGCTGTGGGTGTAGCTCAGTGGGTAGGGTCCTTGTCCAGCATGCTCAAAGCCCTGAGTTCCAGCCCAGCACCTCATGAACTCAGTGTGGTGGGGAAAGCCACGATCTCAGGAGGAAGTGGAGGCAGGAGGGGCAGAAGCTCATTGTCATCCTTGTCTACAGAGGGAACTCAAGCCCGGCGTAAGTTACGTGTCAAGGGGAGGAGGAGGGACTACATTAAAGAGGACAGCGAGACAGTTTGTTTATCTTTCACAGGGATGGAGAGCCCAGTTTTTAATTCTGTAGAATTCTCAAGGGGAGAAAAAGGTATACTGCTTAGCTCCCTCCACCCAAGGACAAACCTAGAGAGAGAGGGACATGAAGCAGATGCTCAGAAAGGTGGCAGTGGTGGCTCGATGTCCTTCCAGATATCTGGGACCCTCTTTCCCTCCGCCAAAAAAGACCAACTGCTCCCCAGTTCCTTCAGTAGGCACAATCCCCAAAGCCTTGTGTCCTGGCTGTACCCGCTCTAATTTTCCATCCTGTGGTTCGGTCAATGCTTCATTATTCTCTAAAGCTCGTACTTTCGGCCACATCACTGTCCGCACTGATAGATCGTTCTTTGGTAGAGTCGTCAATAAACCACTTATCATTCTGAACTCCCTTTTGACTGCTCTACCATGTCCCTCTGGGAGTCCCAACAGGGAGTTGCTTTGCCTGTTGTTCTCACTATTCAGTCCTAGGCTCTGCCGCAGCGAGCTGGTGTAGACCCAGCGGCTAGCTGACTAGCTGCATGCCCCTCCTGTCCTTTGCAACGAATCTGCCTGTGCAAGGACACATCTATGCTGTCAGTCGTGCGGGGTAGTGGAGAATGAGGCTGTGAAGGGCTCCCGGTGGAGGCAGTCATTAGAGCTCCGGTCACTGCCTTTAGTAAGCAGGGCCGTGCCACTGCCAAATGACAAGGTCTTCTCCTTGCCCCTGCTCACTTCCTGCAGAAGCTCTTCCGAGTAGAGTCGGGCAGCCGCATCATGGCCTGTCTTTACCTCTGCAGAGTGATGCTAGGTCTCATCTGTTCACTTCCCAGGAGGCGAGAGGGAACCCACAAGGATTCCATGCGATTTTGCACAGAAGAGTCTCTGGGTTCAGAGACCCGCTGCCCCAAAGAAAATTCCGCATGAGTATGGTGGGGGCAGAGGGACTTCTGAGGCACTACAAGCTGCAAAACGATGTCCTATCTCTCTGTCCTTGTCTGTCTGTCTCTGTCTCTCTCTGTGTGTGTTAGGCAGAGCATGTATGTACTTGAGTATGTCTTTTAACAGTTTAAAACGTGTAACTTCTATTAAATTTTCTCAATGCGCATGAAATGCATGTCTGTTGTGTTGTGTCATTTTGGAAAACTAACAGTGAATAAAAAGGAAAAGTAAGAGTGTTGTGTGTCCGTCCCCCTGTTTGTCTGTGTTCCCCCCATTTGCTCCCCCCATCACCACAGTCTGCCTGTTCCTCATGCAGCAGGAGCGTGACTGTCCTGTAAAGCCCTTTTACACTTGGCTTCCTCGACTTAACACACAGCGATTGTTCTAATGCCTTAAGGATTTTTACAACATCTTTAGCTCTTAGAGCACACTTGTAAGTGCTGTAGTCTTGGCAGCACCTTTGAAGAGATGAAAGGCACTTAGCAGCAGAGTATACCAACAGCTTCTCCCATAAGGACCTTCGCTGGCATTGCCGTCTCCCTTGATCCCCCTCCCATCCTGTGCCGCCCCCTCCTCCCCGTTCCCCACACCACCACCATGTTTTACAATTTGAATTGTTCATTGCCCCCACTGTGCATTTTACATCCCCCCCAGAAGCAAAGCTTAGCATGTTTGGACTCGGAGCTGTTCCCATGCCCCAAGATTTCCCCTCCACTGCACTGTATCTAGTCACGGCTGGGTTCTGTGTCTTTTTCTGCAAGAGGATGTTGGGGGGAAAGTGGGGGGGGCAGTAAACTTACATTCCCTGCTGATCAGAATTTGGCGGTGTACTTTAAAGGTCAGTAGGCCTGTGAATGGCTACAGTTCAACCCTTTTCCAGTGTGTGCAAAGCCACCATTGTTAACCACATCAGTCTTAGATGGAGCTTTAAGTACTTTCACCATTACAAACAATGAAGGGGTGTCCCCACCGTCCCATTTGTGGAATCTCCATTCACCAGAGGCTACGGTGAACGGTGTCTATTTTATTTAGCTTTAAATGTATTCTAATTTGTTGTCAGTTAGTTTTTTTTTAATCTATTGCAAACCATTCCAACATGCATAGACTTAGAAAAAGAAGTGTACCAGCCTAAAACATTTCTGTGAGCTGGGGGGATGTCGCTCTCTGGGCCAACTCTGCTGTCTTCAGCTGGGTTCATTTGTGTCGTCTCACAGGGGCACCAAAGCGGGCAGGCTAGCTGCCCTTCCCCAGTGGGCTCGCCGACCCCTCTTCACCTGGCGGTGCCAGCAAGAGTCACACAATGAGAAGGTAAGCCCACGTTGTCCACGCCTGCATTTCTGCCGCTAACATTCTGTTGCCCAGAGCCAGTCACGTGACCAGTTTAGAGCCAGTGTCATCAAAAGACATGGAGCAAAGAGGAGAATAACTGGTCCCCTGCATGCAGTCTCCCAAGCTAGCATTCTGACTGTTGGGTCCTGTAGAAGCATCATCCCCCTGTGTGAGACCCTTAACCCAGTTCCTTCTGCTCAGCCCCCACAGAGACACTTGATCTCTGGGAACAGAGCTACTCTGATAACTTGCCCAGCATGTACAAGGTTCTAGATTCAATACTCTGCATTACATTGCTGGGGCTGGGGATGGGGGTGGGATTGGGGCAAGAGCAAGAAGCCTACCTTCTCTTTGGTGACATATAGGAGATTTGGATTTCTGTGCTACTTGGCCCCACTAGGCTTCCATGGCTCACTGAAAATGGGTGTTAGAATGTGCACACTCCACACTCCAGCCACCCCGAGATAGCAGGAAGACTTCCTCATCTATTGCTGGGTTTCCCTGGATGTAAGAGCTCTGACCAAGGGGTGAGGGATCACCCACTATTGTGGAATGCTGTGGTCATTTCTGCCTTGAAATCAAAGCAGCCGTGACTACCCATATTTGACTGTCACGGGACTGGCCCTCATGGGAGTGAGGCTCACAGAATGTTGGACAGAGGTCTCTTGTTGGTTCCTGGTCACCCTGCTAGCTTAGATCTGAAATAACCACACAGAAACTGTATTAATTAAATCACTGCTTGGCCCATTAGCTCTAGCTTCTTATTGGCTAACTCTTATATTTTTTTAATCCATTTTCATTAATCTGTGTATTGCCACATGGCTGTGGCTTACTGGGTAAAGTTTCAGCATGTCTGACTCTGGTGGTGGCCCCATGGCATCTCTCTGACTCCGCCCTTCTTCCTCCCAGCATACAGCCTAGCTTTCCCCACCTAGTTCTGTTCTTCTCTGCCATAGGCTCAAAGCAGTTCTTTATTCATTCACCAATGAAAGCAACCTCCCACACCAACACCTGGCCCCGCCCCTTCCTGAGAACATGTAAGCCGTTGACAGTGGTTGGAGGGGAGAGACTGTTGGGTGGTGTAGTTGTCACCTGTGAGTTGCCTGTGTCCCTGTAAGTGACCCCTCACTGCTGTTCCATTGTTCCTTGTAAGTGGCTCCAGTAAAACCCTCATTGTACCAGGCTAGATTTGGGTGGTGTGGTTTCTTTGGGCTGTCACCGATGTGCTGTCTGAGGAGAATCGACATGTGCTCATCTCTCCGGAAAGGCAATGCCGTGCTCTTGAGAGGCTAATCTCGTCTCTGTTGATTGAGGATATTAACAGCTGACCAATAAAAATACAGTCCCTTCTCTCTTGGGCTCACTGCCAAATGAGACAGCCACTGAGGTCTAGTCACAATGCGGTGGGATCAAGTCTACACCCGAGTACTGAGCCTCTGCATTGCTCCTCGGGACACGGGAGGCCTGAAGAGTAACAAGCTCCATCACTCAGGCAAGTCCCTCTGCCTTCTTGGGTAGGCTTATTCACATGTGCCCAGTAACTGGCCTACAGGTGCCAAGACCTTCCTGAGGTAAAAAGATGGATTTTTACTACGATGGATTCTGTCACAGGATATGTCTGGGTGTTTTTGTTTTTGTTTTTGTTTTTGTTTTTTTCTAACATTCTTTACCCAGCCAGGGACTGAAAAATGCTAGGCCAAGGCCTCTCCTCCTTCTGGGACTTGGAGCAGCAGGGAGTATGTGGTTCTTCCGTTCGTTCCTAGGGACACAAAAAGCAAGGCAGTGTGAATTGCTGGCACGCTGTGGAGCATGGTTAGAATCTGGGTGGGAGTCTGGTCTAACGCTTGGCTTCCATTAAATAAATCCCTACAGTCATGGCACAAATTCTTGCTGGTTACAGAGCATGACGAGTGACTGGAGATCCAAAGATAAATAAGACATAGCCTCTGCCCAGCAGGATCCCAGTCCGTCGGGATGGCAGGTACAACAGCCAGCAACTGTGACACTCTTTGGCCTGCAGAGAAAAGGGAGCAATTCAATTGGCCGCAGAGGAGGTGAACCCTTGTAAGCCCTGCCCAAGTTAGTGTGATGGTCCCCTTAGGGGATATTAGGAGACACAGGAATTCCATTTAATGTATTCGACATCCAGCTTGACAAATGGCACGCCTGCCATCTGTCTGTAAGATGAATATCCCTCCAGAATGCTATCTCAATGCCATTAGGAAGTAAACACATTGACAAATCCCATCCTGTTCTGTACCTCAAGACAGCAAGGGCGTGTTCAGCCACAGCAGAAGCAGGGTCAGGCTTCCAGGGTTAGGTATGAGGCATATTGGAGGGTGCTTTTTATATCACCCCTCTCTTTTTCTCCTCTCACATTTGCACAAACTCCAATTAGATGTTGCTGCATGCCAGGCATGTCTTGTTTACTCCTTTGAACTATAACCAGCTGAGAGGAACAGGGATGTCTGTCTCGTTGGCGTTTACTGCTCTTACAGGGAAATGAAAGGCTCTCAAAGACACAGTTCAGTGAGCCAATTAAACCTTGCCTTTGCTTTGTTAAACTCACACAAAACATATGGCCACGATTCTGATAGCTATTGTTCATCCCAGGCATCAGCTATGAAACCCAGGTTTGAATGCTCGGGAAGAAGAAAACAGATCCAGCATCTTGGCAAGAGGCGTGTGTCTCCATTTCATTTTCATATTTTATCTCTAGCCAGTGCTGCTTTGGGTGTCACATTGCATTCTTGGTGGAAAATGTGAAATATGGGTTGGATTTCACGAAATAATTGGTCTTCATGCTCTTGGTGACACTCAGCACCCCAGTTTCTAGGAGACAATGGGTGTTGTGAGGGCCTTGCTGTGCCAGTGTCTCTGAGGTGACTTAGCTCATTGCTCACCCCTGGGACGAGGCTGGATGCCTCCACATGGCTACAGATGGAAGTAGATGGCAGTGAACTTGAGTCTTTGGAACATGCCTGGACCAAGGATGAGGCATCTGCTTAGGAGATATTTCTTTGAAGAAACATATGCAGGAGAAAGTGATTCGTTTCCATTTAAGGGCACAGATTTTTTCCTGGATGAATATTAGAAATTGGTAGAAACTTCCTTCAGAAAAACACATGTAAGGCACTTGCACACTCATGTGCACAGACACAGACATGTACCTCAGTTGGCATGGAATTTTGAAGGAATTTCCAGTACAGACTCCAACTCAGGCTTCCCAGGAACCCCACGTATTCACACGATCCCTGGTCCTGCAGCGCCAAACTCTTCTACCAAGAATATTTTGGGTTTTAAGTGGTATTGGGAGGTCTCGTGTTCAGTGGAGTTGGAGCTCTTTGTATTGGATTACACACGAGTACAAATCAGTATGAAGGTATTGGAATGAAGGTAGAGTCATTTGTCTAAGTCCGGGTCTTTATATAACTGATCACAGACCTTTTCCCTTGTGGGAGTCTGGCCTGAAAGTCCTCCTGGACCCACCTTTTTGGCAAAGAAGAATTTGCAGCCATGCCATGTGTGGCAGTCTCTGCCTCTGAGGGACTTCCTGCCTTCACCTCATCTCCTTTAGAGCTAAGGATCGTCAGCGAGGGAGAAATGAGTGTCTTATGCATCGCACACTGAGAATGGTTGGTCTCATGGGGGAAATCAGAGGAAACAGAGCCCCCATTTACTTCACATACTAGGAAATTGTCCCTAACAATATCTTTTTGTGTGGCCATCTGCCTGAATCTCATTTCTGTTGGCTTCTGGAAGCAGCTCTTTTCCGCCCAGGAACTAACCTCCCTGCTGGTGTTTGGCTGAGGGAGTGGACCCTTGGGCTGCCTGTCATCAAGACCTTTTGTCACCCGATACTGTCACCTCCTGCTTTCCAGGGGACATCTGATGTTAATGGCTATAAAGAAAACCTCCCAACGCACCCCTTCTGAAAGTGTGAACGACAAAATATACCAGTCAGCCAGGGTATAATCTTACTGGGGCTCAGACAGAGTAAGAACGTTCATTGATGAGGAAGGGAGAAGCTGGTGTTTTGAAGGCAGATGAGAAAGGACATCACCTATGCGTAAATGCGCTTGTGCTTCCCCGGCTGCTCAGACCCAAATAATCACACAAAAACTATATTAACTGCAACACTGCTTGGCTGATGTCTTAGGCATATTCCTAGCTAGCTCTTACATCTTAAATTAACCCATTTCTCTTCATCTGTATATCACCACAAGGCTGTGGCCTACTGGTAAGGTTCTGGCATCTTTCTCCTTCAGCAGTTACACGGCGTCTCTGACTCCACCTTTTTTTCTCCCTATGCCTCCCCCCACCACCTCTATTCTGCCCTGTCATAGGTCAAAGCAACTTCTTTGTAAATCAGTGGTAATCAAACATACTCAGAATGCAGAAAGGAATCCCACATCACCTATGGGTTTCCTGGGAGTCAGGAAGAAGGACGAGGCAGGTTTTAGACTGCAAAGCCCGGATGGTCCTTTGCAGTTAGTCAGTTCCTACAGCTAAAAAGGATGAAGCATAGCTTAGCCATCCCCGCTTTCCCACAGCAGGGGTTTAAGTCCAACACTGTCAGGCCTCATTTCTGTTCGAAATGGGTGTCCCGGTGGCTAATGAAATGCACTTGATCGTGTACCTCCTGAGGGCTGCTTACGTGCGTGCAATTCCTGGGGATCTAAAGGAGATCACATACTGAAACCAAATGGTGAAAGGCCATGTGCCCTGGAGAAGGCTGTGATTTCTTTTCTGGCTGCTGTAGTAGGGAGAAATTTTGTTAGCAAGGGAAGGCTCAAGGAAAAATATCTTAGAGTTTTATAGGGAAACAGAGTGAGCAAAGGAACTATCATGGCGTCTTCTGGGGAAGCATGGAGATGGGTCCTAGAATGGTCACGTCTAAGACCGTTCACGGTGTAATTCATGGTGGTTAGCTGACTGTTCTCTCTTTTATTGATTTTTGTTGAGCTCTACATTTTTCTCTGCTCCCCTACCTGCCTCTCCCCTCCCCTTCAACCCTCCTCCAAGGTCCCCGTGTTTCCAGTTTACACAGGAGATCTTGTCTTTTTCTCCTTCCCATGTAGATTAGATCTATGTATGTCTCTCTTAGGGTCCTCATTGTTGTCTAAATTCTCTGGGATTGTGATTTGTAGGTTGGTTTTCTTTGCTTTATGCTTAAAAATCACTTATGAGTGAGTACATGTGATATATGTCTTTCTGTGTCTGGGTTACCTCACTCAATGTGATGTTTTCTAGCTCCATCCATTTGCCTGCAAAATTCAAGATGTCATGTGAACACAGTAAAGGATCTTACTCTTTTGGTTTGACATGTGTTTGTGCCGATCATGAAATTAGCATATCCAGTGCCTGACACTTTTTTCTTTAATTGCTATTGTTCTCAGGGAGCAGAGGAATAAAGTTAACAGTGTTAAAAGTCAGACTTTTGTTTTTAACTTTTAAGGCCTGGTGTAGTGTGGGTACCATTTGTCCCTAAAGACTCATTTGTGGGGAACTCTGTCCTCAGTGTGGTGATGTGGGAGATGGAATCTTTAAGGAGCGGGGAATCTACTGGAAGGTCTTTAGGACTTTGAGAGCTTTTCACTCAAAAGAAATGACGAATCTTCTAGTGGGATCTTGGGTTAGCTCTTTAGAGTGGGAGTCGTTATAGGATCAAGAGTGACCCCTAAATTTATCTTTGTATTGATTTCCTGTTTGAATGTGGTCTTTCCCATACACAGGCTCCCCTCCCACGAAGCCCAACTCTGCCAATAGGCCCTCACCAGAGACAGATCAATGAGGTCACCCAATCTTGGACTTTCTGTCTCGAAAGCTGCAGTCTAAACAAACTCCTTTCATTATGAAGTTGGCCTTCTTTAGATATTTCATTGTCTTAATGACTAATATGAGAGCCTAAAACATTTGAAAGAAAAAAAATCAGTTCTGTAAGATTTGAATATGAGACAAATCAGAATGGTGGCATTTCTAACAGACACTTATCTCCTTAGTTAGTCTGGGAAAGGAATCATCACTAATGCCTAATCGAATAAAGGGAAACAGCTCTTCCACCATTCTGCCATGGAATGATTTTCAGTTTGGTCAATCATTCAGCTTACATTTGTTCACTTCCTGAGCAACTTCAGGATCCCAGGCAGGAACTTTGTGATATAGTACTCGATGTAACAACAGTCCAAAGTTTCTCCCTGGGATGAGCTCCCTGCTACTGAGAAAGCATAACAGAACAAAGAGACTGTGAGAGCCAGGGGAAGGAGAAGAACTACTTCAAAGTGTCAGAGAAAGCCTGGCAAGAAGGTAGCTTGAAGCCGAGCAGCGGCACCACGCGCCTTTAATCCCAGCACTGAGGAGGCAGAGGCAGGAGGATCTCTGTGAGTTCAAGGCCAGCCTGGTCTACAAAGCGAATTCCAGGACAGCCAGGGCAACACAGAGAAACCCTCTTGAGGCTGAGGCCAACCTTTGGCGCGTTTATGAGGAAACACATCAAGCAGTATTTTTCTATAAACCCTTTAGAATACATAGAAGAATAGAATAGTATAGTATAGCTCCCATGTAGAAATGAAAAGAAGAGCTGTTCATGGAACATGTATCCCACACACCCGGGGCATCCCACACACCCGGGGCATCCCACACACCCGGGGCATCCCACACACCCGGGGCATCCCACACACCCGGAGCATCCCACACACCCAGGGCATCCCACACACCCGGGGTATCCCACACACCAGGGCATCCCACACACCTGGGGTATCCCACACACCTGGGGTATCCCACACACCCAGAGCATCCCAAACACCCGGGGCATCCCAAACACCCGGGGCATCCCACACACCCGGGGTATCCCACACACCCGGGGTATCCCACACACCCGGGGTATCCCACACACCCGGGGTATCCCACACCAGAGCATCCCACACACCCGGGGCATCCCACACACCCAGGGCATCCCCTACACCCAGAGAGTCCCACACTCCCAGAGCTTAATGCTGAAGGAAACCTGAGACAATACAATGAATGGTATGGCACTAACAAATAGAGATCTGAAAAAAAAAACTCCCAGTAAAGAGCAAGCTCACTGTGCAGAAGAGTAATTGAGATGGCTCTTGAACTGGTGCGTGGCAGAAGTCTGGGATAAGTGGAAATGCTCAGAAAGTGTTAGTAGAAGCTAGGCCCGAGGAACATTGCCTGCAGCCCCAGTATTCAAGAGTCTGAAGGAGCTGTGGGTCACAAGTCAAAATCCAGCCGGGCCTACACAGTGAGTCCAAGGCTGAACCTGTCTTAAGACCATACAAGTGTTAGCAGACAGAAGAGGAAGGCAAGAGTAGGCCCAACGTGGAGATGCTCTTGAGTAGATACATACCGGAAACACCTATGTGAAGCTGGCTTGCCCATCCCCTGACAAAAATAAATAGATAAAAATGATCTCGAATAAGATAGGGCAGATCCATTGGCTGGGATCACACCTTTCAGATCACAAATGCAAGAGAAGAAATTGCAAAACTTTCAAATACCCGTGTGCACCTGCTACCCACGGTGGAAACAGGCGCTCCTTCCCACGCTTACTTACCATTGGAATTTTTCGATGACACAGCCCATTCATTCCTGGGAAATATTTGTTCCTCAGACACACTGAGGTAGAGTGCACCCAACTTTGGAGTAGCTCACCGGTACCAAAAATAGCCAAAACTTCTTAAAGGTCATGGATAGGATCTCAAGTGATATTTCAGTAATATTAATTTATTCTCCTCCCCCCAAATTCATCTTCACCCACGTAGCGCGTCGCATTGCAGAGCACTTGCAGAGAGACATATGGTTCTGTGAATCTTCCGCTCCTCTTGAATGATGAATACATTTGTGTGTTTTTTCACTCTGTGACTCTGATATCCTTGCAGATTTCCTCCTTGGCTTTTCCCACTCTGCATTCAGTCTAAGCCATCACTTGTACTGCTTGCCCTTGGGTAGCCAGCGGACACTCTCTCGGGTCGTCATCAGCGGTCAGACATGGTACACATACTTCAAGCAGAAAGGAGCTGGGGTTTCCCCATCAGGATGTCCATGTCAGCAAAGCTGTCTGTGGCTCTAGGCATTTCCCGTCTATTCCCATTCCTACTGTGTCTTTACTGTCTTCTCTGTCTTCTCGTTTGCATTCTCATTTGCTCCCCTGGTACCTCCGCCACCGAGCCCCAATATAAGTGAACTTGACTTTCATCTTCCCTGTGTGTATTTGTGTTTCCGGTGCAGTGTCCATTAAGCCTCCACTTCAGCAATGCATTCTAGTTAGGAGTGGTACCAAATCTCCCAGTGCTCCAATGCATGGCATTTGGAAACCTTTAGAGGCTTTTTCCTTTTGGCAGTGAGAGTTTTCACCCTGCATGTGGGGGATTAGGGGTGGCAGAATCTAGGGCTATTGTATACTATAGATAACTGTACATGATAAAGAGATGACCTGTCCACCGTGTCGGTGACACCAGATATTAGCAACTGTGTTGGTCCTTTCTAACCAGCTCCACTTGACAAAATAACTTAAGAGGAGAAAGGTTTATTTCAGCTCATGTTTTCATGGAAGGACATGTGTCCTGGTGGCCATCTGTGGCTGTGGAGCCTGGAGCAACAGCTCTTCATATCATGATAGACCAGGAAGCAGAGAATAAACCGAAAGGACCTAGATTCTGATCTTCAAGGCATGTCCCTAGTGACTTATTGCCTGCATGAGGGCCATGTCTCAAAGGTTCCATGAGTCCCCCCAAACAGTGCCCCAGCTGAGGACTGAGTACTGCGATACACGGACCCTGGGGGAGCATTTCACATTCAAACCATCACCATGGCCGCAGCTTCAGGAAAATATATATTGGTAATAGTCAGCTTCTAAGATACTACCGATGCCGGCATTCATTTACTATTTTTCTGGACCCATCTTTTGATCCCATATCCTTTGGAGTTTGGTGGGGACATCAGCCTACTATAAGCTTTCTCTTCTGAACCACAAAGGTCTAAACAAACACCATGGGGGACTCCTCAGCATGCGCATTATAAAAGCAAAGGGTCTGAGTTTGGAGACCCATAAACACACTCTGTTTTATATAAAAATGTCTGTCCCCTAGCAAGAACGGTACCCATGACTCCAACCAGCTATCTCTTTGAGGGTTCCAAAATCAAGCATAAAAACAAGGCTTAATTGGCATTTCCCCCTCTGCATATAGGCTCAGTGAGCGGTGCTCTTGTGTCTTCAGATTCTATCTAACCTAATCCAGAGTCTGCCATACAGTCCTGATTACAGTCTTCATGAAAGAATAAAACCATGAACACATGTAAGTGATGCCGTCCTTCTAGTTCTCAACACAGAGGAACACACATGGCCTTCACTTTCCCAGAACATAGAGTGACATTTCCCCTCCCCAACTCACAGGAACTCTCTTAGTGGTTACCTTGAGCAGCACTAGGACATAGCCAATTAGCTAAATTCCTGTCTTTGCAGGAATGAAGTGTGTGTGTGTGTGTGTATGTGTGTGTGTGTGTGTGTGCGCGCGCGCGTGCGTGCACGCGTGTAAAAACCAAATATATACACAGGGTTTATCTGTTTAGCCTTTGCTGTCCTGGAACTTGCTCTGTAGACCAGGCTGGCCTCGAACCCAGAGATCCTCATGCCTCTGCCTTCCAAGTGCTGGGATTAAAGGCGTGCGCCACCACCGCCCAGCTTTAGGAGTGAAATGTTCCTGTACAATGAGTAATGGAGGGGCAGGGGTGCAGGGGAAAAGATGAGTTGTCATAGGACTCCTGGTAGGCTCTCCTGGTCTTTGGGAGGGATTCTAAACAAGCGTGAGTGTCCTTTTATAACAAGGGCTCAGAAACTCTGGTTGATTACAAAAACACCAACTTCACTTGACAGGCCACTAAATGCAGAGTAAGTCTCAGCGGTTCTGCCTTTATCCTGTGCCCATTTCCTTGACTCTGGGTCGGATTCCTACTGAATTTGCCACCTAGGCATGTTAATCACCAAGGGCTATCTGTCTAAAACTGGGTGACACCGGTTGATTGGTTTTTGAATTACCTCACGTACCTCATCGCCCTTTCAAAGTTACAAGTACAAAGATTAAATAACCAAGTTATATTAGTACCATTTTTACAACATCCTGTTCCAGACGCCACCCCCCACCCCAAAGTGACCCAAAATCTCCAGTCCTGCAGTCACGTTAATTTCAGAAACGCTGGAACCTCATAGGCTGATCACCCCAGAGGGGATGACAGAAGTAATTACCCGAGAACAAGAGCTGGATCTGCCTGCATACCCAGGAGGGACCAGTCATCTCATGTGAACTGGATTTGTCCCTCAACTTCAATAAGAACTTTCCTGAAGCTACTTTTTGGAACCAGAGCTTAGGTAATAATGAGATGTGCCCCAGTTTGACCGAGTCTGCTTAGTTATACCCCTTCTCATCCTCACCCCCATTCTCCCCCTACTTAGAAAAGCTCTTATCTGCACCCCAGAGATAGGGTGAGCTATTCAGTCTCCATCTGTGTGACATGGCCTTACTGCTAAAATTCCTCCATCTTTTTCTTTCTTTGGAGGGATAAGTATGTATGTGTATATAGTATCTGTGCAGAAGGAAATGTATGTTTACATGTGTGTTTTGGAGGCCAGAGGCTGAGGTTAGGTGTCTTCCTTGACCACTGTTCACCTTATATATTGAGATATGGTCTCTTGGTTGAACCTGGAACTCATTGATTTGGCTAGTCTAGCTAGGCACCTTGCTCTGGGGATCCCAAATGCCTTCCTTCCAAGTTCCGGGGTTATAAGCAGGTTACTACACCCGACTGGCATTTCTATTAGTGCTGGAGATTCGAATTCTGGTCCTCATATTTGTATGCCAAGCATTGTACCCACTAATCCATCTCCCCAGCCACCTCCCACTCCTTGGCCTGCTTCCCCAGAGACAGTAGCTGGATATGACTGGTCATCCTTGCGGTCAAGGACTCCAGTTACAGCTTAATCCTCTGATGCTCTTAGGAGTCAGGGGTTGAGCCTTGTTTGCCTTTACTTTACAGACTGGAGAAACTGATGCCCAGGAGGAGTTAACCGCTGTCCGAGTTTTTGTAACCCCTGCCATGCTCTCAGGAGGGCACCCCAGAGGCATAGTCTCTCTCTCTCTCTCTCTCTCTCTCTGTCTCTCTCTGTCTCTCTCTCTCTCTCTGTCTCTCTCTCTCTCTCTGTGTGTGTGTGTGTGTGTGTGTGTATGCGCGTGTGTCCCGCCATCAGGTCATGTGACACAGCGGAGTAGAATGGGGCTACAGTTGGTTGTCCCAGGGGATTTAGGATTAGTAAACAGCCAAGATCACATGTCTGAGCGAATGTGGGGACAGGTGCAGCCTGGGGTTCTGACCATGGGTCTTGTCTCAAGGCTGTAGGAAAAGCCCTCCATTGGTGGCCTTGAATAGACAGCTCTTTGCGCGAGAAGGTGTAGGAGAAGCCGGCGTGTTTCTGAGAAAGGGTTCTGCTCTGTCCCCCTCCACCCCTACCCCACCGCCACGAGTGGATCCTACATCCCACTGCTAGCAATACTGTTTATTTTTTTTAAAACGTTTTTGATAAATGGTTTAATTTCCCCTTCTCCCACTATTCTAGGGAAGATACAGTGACGACACTTCAGTGTGTGAGCCCAGGAGAGTTGTGGCTTTTGCCAGCCGGCCACACGCAAAGTCCTCCTCCTCTAAGGAACCTTCTTTGCCCTCTGTCTCTACTCTAAACCCTCTCTTTTGTCCCCGGGGAGCCCATGCCAAAGCTATTTCCAAAGTGAAATGTCATTAGCCTCCTCTACCCCCGGAGGAATAATCCTCCTGCCCTTTAGCCGTGTCTGCCGCCGCCGCATCCTGCTCTCCACACAGCTAATCTTATTAAGCCAGCAACAGGATTGGGAAACGGGCCTATCTTCAGAATTTGTTAATTCCAGCAAAGATTATCTAAGGCCACTGTTGGTCAATCTAAAGTTTGGGTTCCTAAGAAAAACCCAGAGGATTCTCCTCCTAGCTCCGTGAACAGCTTCCCACCGAGGGTGCCCTCCCCGGAAACTGAGGGGCACTAATGTTCCCTAAGCCACCTAACAAGCCAGCTTGCTCTTTGCATACTGACTTGTGCAAATCGGCCTCTTTTGCTTTCCTTCCCTTTGCCTGATGTTGTAAATTCTACAGAAAGGGCACACCTGCGTGTTTATGATATTAAATGCCTGAGTCGTCTAAACCAGGAGCAAGGAATGACAAGAGAAAAAGAAAGACCCACCAGGTCATGAAGCCTTTGACTCAGTAACCTTCCTTCTAATTTACAGAACTCAGAATATCAGTGATTTTTCAGATAACACCAGAAACGTGCCACTGTGGGAGTCAAGTTGCGCCTAGCCATCTGTAGCTAAAAAATGCTACAGTGAATTTACTGTGTAAGTTCTTCCCTTTCGGCTGTTTGTGAGTTTTCCCTGGACAGGCACCAATCTTCTTCAGCTTGCTACTTTGTTGCCGGTAGAGGTTCTTTATTCACCTGTTGCTCGGTTTCTCAAGTCCCCGGCTTCCTCCAGTGGCGGCAGAAACAGCCTTCTTATAGTTAGAGCCCCAGTGTTTACGACTCACAGTGGGTGCCTGCAAATATTTGCGAGTGGAATTTCCAAGCACAGGCGAAACTTGGCTCTTCCTCCCTGTGTCCAGACCGTCAGCACCATGGCAGAGGAAAGATGGATGGCATAATTTACTCTCTCCCCCTTGGCAGTTCTTAGTCAGGATGGTTCCGTATAATAACAGAGCTCAACAAGAGAACAGGAAACCGGAAGTTTAACAACATGCATGTATAGGTAACCTAGGGGGGTAAGTGTCGGATGCATTGCCTGTGGAGTGCTGATTGTCATCCATTCCTAGAACAGAGACGAGAGGGTGAGGGGCTCTGCTGAATCCTGGCAGAATGCTCAGGACACACATGAATGTCCTGTGTGCGGGTCTGTGCCATCCCTTCTCCGTTGTGCTGTGTTTCTAAGGACTTAGTCTCATTTCCTTCTTGGTGCAAATGAAGAGCCCTTCATAGATGGAGATTTCTCCTATAGAAGGCTTTCTTCCCATCTGTTCTCAGCTTTTCCTGTGACTGCAGCTTCCTACATCCAATTCAAAATGCTCCTCACACCAAAGAAGCACTTTTGGGGTGGCCTATTCCAGACGCTCACAGCCATACTTTGCAGTAGCAGGTTCTGGATTCTAAACCTCTCGTATCTCACATAGAGCCGCCAGTTTTTCTTCTTTTCAGCTCATGACACGGTTCCGGAGCCTATATTTCACTGGCTTCTGTAAACGTCCTTGCTCTCACTTAGTTGGTTCACTTAGTCTTTCAACAAACACATTTTTCTTAGTGTCTCCAGTGGATCATACAAGGTATACTTAGGCTGTGGAAACACAAGCAACAAAACCAAGCATTAAACAAAAACAAAAACAAAACAAAACAGCAACAACAAAACAGGCCCTGTCCTAATAGAGCTTACAATCTACTTTAAAATTGTAACTATAGAAAATGATCAGAAGCAAGTTATGAAGCCTGGAGAGATGGCTCAGTGGTTAAGAGCACTGGCTGCACTTCCAGAGGACCCAGGTTCAATTCCCAATACCTACATGGCAGCTCACAACCATCTGTAGCTCCAGTTCCAGGAGATCCAATGTCCTATTCTGGTCTCTGGGGTACTGCGTACATATATGTACATGCATACATACATGGAGGCAAAGCACTCACATATGTAAAATAAAAACTAAATATAAGGAAGCAAGCTATGGGAGCATACTGAAAGGAGAGTTTCTCAGGGAGGGGTCACAGGCTGCAGAGCTGGATTCTGGATTCCTCATATCTGTCGGTCTTCCATTTTGGTGGCTCAGTTGGATGATTATTTATCTGTTGGTGTTATTTGAGTTTTACCGTCTTCAGTCCCCTGAGTCCTCATAGACTTGGTTCAGCTGCTCATACCAGTGTACTAACCGAAGAGGAAAATTCCACATTAACAGCCTCAAATAACTAAGAACAGAAAGTATTGGGGGGCTGTTAATACAGATGTAATTCTCTAGTCACCATTCCATACACAATAATATAACTGTTGATGTAATGCTCACATTGCATTGGTTATTAACATGATTATTAACAGTTATTAAATCTTGAGATGATTTGACATATCAGGGAGCATGTGTGTAGGGTTTTTTTTGCAAATATTATCCAGTGCCAACAGGGAAAGTCCTAGAACCAATTCCCTGTGCATAGCAACAGATGACTGTACACATTAAAATTAAAATTTTGAATGTGGGTTTGTTTTGCTTCCACAGTTTAATTTCTACACTTCTATATAGAAGACTGAAGATGAATACATTAAACCTGTTTATTGCACCATTGCTTGTAGGGCAAACTGGAAACAGAAAAATACACAGTATGAGAACCTATGGTGCTGTTGACTCAAATGTGACTTGTCTCTTGTAATCTTTCCAAGGGGGCACATTTGCAATAAACTAATTTAGTCTCTTTCAACGAACATTGAAAGAATGCCAGTTCGTAACTCATAGGTCTACTTAACGATCTATATTTCTGCAGCCTTAATGTTAAATATTTCAAGCACTGCCAATCATGGAAAAGACACAAGGTTAATTAATTACTATCAATCAACATGAAATGATATATGAAATGTATTGTTTATTAAAATCGTCTTTATAAAATAGAATATATCATAACATCATAACCGCTTATGTTTAAATTTATACAAATTTATATAAATCTTAAATTTATATAAATTTATACAGTAGTTCATATCAGACTAAATTTCCCATTAATAATGATAACACACACACACACACACACACACACACACACACATATATATATGCCTAAATATGCAGAGTTCTAAAGACAGATTCAAAAGCAGGCGCAACTGAATGGGGGCATAATTACACTTTAGCCCTCTCCCCCGCAGACATTCACACATCTGCAGGAAGCAGGTTTCCTCAGCTAAGGAACTCTGAGGGAATTCATCCAGAAGGTTGGTCCAGTGAAGGAGGAGAGCCCAGATGTATATACAAAATCTTGGCAGAAGTTTTAGGTGGGAATGTCCAGGGCAAAATTCCAAAGATCACAGCAGCCGGAATGCCAAGTGGAGCTCTCAGCAGCTGCTCGGCACGGGGGAGAGAGTCTGGAGTTAACAGCCTACCAACTCGGAAGAGCTTGACTGGCATCTCGAGAATTCCGTCTGTAACACACATGCTGCATGGCTTAGCTATACCAGGGCATTCCTAAAGGATGAGCCGTATCACAGGATTCAGGGCAAAATTAAACCAGGACCAGCTTAGCAAGGCTTAGGAAAACGCCTCCATTGCATTCTGGTTATCCACAAGAAACTTAGCTTCCAGGGGCATAAAACTAGTCTCGGTTAAAGTCGTGGTTCTCAACCTTCCTAATGCTGCAACCCCTTAATACAGTTCCTCAGGATGTGCTGACTGCTCCCAACCATAGATCATTTTTGTTGCGGCTTCATAAATGTAGTTTTGCACTGTTGTGAATCATAATGTAAATATCTGATACGCAGGATATCTGACATACAAGCCCAAGGGGGTCCCGGCCCCCAAGTTGAAAACCACTGCATTAAAGGGCAATACCATACGTTCTGGTTTCTACAATGTCCAGCATACAACCAGAATTACCAGATGTACAAAGAAGTAGAAACGTGTGGCCGGGACACAGAAAATGAATCATCTCAGCAAATAAAGAGTCCCCCTCCACGAAGCAGGCACGTGTTAGAATCAGCATAAACAGAATTTAAAACGACTACTAAATTTTACCAGAACAGATGAATATAATGTATGAAGATGTAGGGATTGCAGGAAAAATAGAAAAACCCTTAAGAAAACAAAAACCCTGAAAATGTTAGAACTGACAGTGTTACAATTGAAAAACTAAAATATCTGAAATTAAAAAAAAATATATAATTGAAAACATGGTGGGTGAGACTAACATTGGTTTGGAACAGGCAGAAGAAAAGATTGGGACATTTGAGAAGTAGTCAATAAGAAAAAAAATTATCAAATTGATGAGAGAAAATGTCTGAAGAGAAATGAACAGAGCCTCAATTACCTAAAGGAAAATATTCATAAACATTTCCTATTTGTAGATAAGAGAGAATTGATGAGGCTAGAGATATTTTAAAAAGATTTGGCTTAATAACTTTCTAAATTTGATACTAATTTAGATTATTATTATTAGAAAAATAATATGATTTTTAAATCTATGAAAACAAAAAAAAGTAGAAGGAAATTCCTATGTAGAAATAATTTACCAAATGACTGATAATGACCATTGGAAAAAGAAGCCTGTAACAGATAGATAAAAAGGCACACATACAGGAGACACAGAATAAGGTTGCCAATGATTTTCATCAGGAATAACTAACGGCAAAGACAGGCAAGGATTGGGCGTGGCGGTATCCGGCGTCCTCTGTAATCTCAGGGGTCAGGGAGGTGGAATCTGGCTCTCAAAGTCATTCTTGACTCCATAGCAAGGGTAAACCCAGCCTGTCACAACAGATCCTGTCACAAGATCCTGTCACAAAGAAAAAGATCTCAGTCTGTTCTCCCAGTGTCACAACATCCCCCTCCACCCCACTTTTTTCTTTGGTTTTTCAAGGCAGGGTTCCTCTGTGTAGCTGTCCCTGGCTGTCCTGGAACTGGCTCTGTAGACCAGGCTGGTCTCAAACTCAGAGATCTGCCTGCCTCTGCCCTCCAAGTGCTGGGATTAAGGGTGTGACCCACAATTCCCTGCAACATCCCTCCTTTTAAAAGAGGCTTGCTGCGTAGCCCAGGAGTACCGGGACCCTGAGATCCTTCTGCTATAGTCTCTAAAGTACTGGTGTTATAGACAAGTATCTTCATGCCCGGATGAAAGTTGGTTTTTTCTTAATTCATTCCAAGTCTTTGAAATTCTACTAAAGGGCTACGGTAGGCCACTAATGGAGAAGTAGGTACCCAAGAAAACCTACACCTCAGTAAACACTTGTGGTACCTGAGCCATGGCCACTCTCAGCTCTGCCCTGAGCTTGGGGAATTAAGACATCGAGGGAGGCCTTTCCTTTCTCCTTGCTCCCAATTTGGGGCTGCAGTCTCACCCTCTCAGGGATAGATCCTTGGCACTTTTCATGTTCTGTTACTTCATGCTGCGGGAGCTATATTCCAGGTAGACACAACCAACAGCTACCTTCTATTTCCGAGCCTTGCCCATACTGGGGAATCAGGTCTGCCTCAGCTGTGGTAGGCAGTGGTACCGCAGTACTGGGTAGTACCGTACTACTTCCAACACTTCCACAGCAGACCAGTCAGAGAGCGGTGTTTCCACACTGGACCCGGGGGCGTGACTGTTCCTGGGAAGTCCATTTCTCTTCATCTCAGACAGAGGTGTCTTGGTCACTGTTTTCTGTGAAGAGTCCCTATGACCAAGCCAACTCTTATAAAAGAAAAGAGTTTAATTGGGCACTTGCCTACAGTTTCAGAGGCTTAGCTCGTTACCGCCATGGTGGGAAGCATGGTGGCATGCAGGCAGACATGGTGCTGGAGCAGCCACTTCAGAGTTCTCTGCCCTGATCCATAGACAGCAGGTAGAGAGACGATTTCAAAGCCCACCCCCGAGTGACACACTTCTTTAATAAGGCCAGACCTCCTAATCCTTCTAATCAGATCAAAGAGTTCCACTTCCTGGTGCCTAAGCATCCAAATAGATGAACCTATGGGGGCCATTCTTATTCAACCACCACGGAGGGCAAAGACAGACCAAAGAACTAATTCCAGCCCAGCGTAGTGAGTCAATGAGTTTGCTAGAATTACTTCCAGGAGTTACTTCTAGGGGCAAGGTTAATGGGGGCAGCTGGGTCACTGAGAAGCTCACCCCAGTGTGGTAACAACTCAAGAAAGCTTCATCATGGCAGCTCCCTGCACAACCTGTAGGTGGGTATTGGAGGAAAGGGTTTTTCTTCTCCAGCAATTGTTTAACGCTTATAAAACCCCAGGAAGAGAGCCACATGGGACTTCTAAGTCTCTCTCCCTTTCTCTCTCTCTCTCTCTTGTTTTTCGAGACAGGGTTTCCCTATAGCTCTGGAGCCTATCCTAGAAATTAGCTCTCGTAGACCAGGCTGGCCTCGAACTCACAGAGATCCTCCTGCCTCTGCCTCCCGAGTGCTGGGATTAAAGGTGTGTGCCAACACCACCTGGCTTTCTCTTTTTGTTTTGATTTTAATTTTGTTTTATGTGTATCTGTGTTTCTTCTGCAGATCTGTGCACCGCATGTGCGCAGTGCCCTCAGAGGCCAGAAGAGAGAATTGGATCTGCTGGGACTAGAGAGACGTGGTTGTTAGCCACCATATCGGTGTGAGTCCTCTGGAAGAGCAGCAAGTGGGGTTAACTTCTGAGCCATCTCACCAACCCTGGGTCATGTAAGTCTGCCCAGGCTTTGTAAGATGCTTTTGAGTTTCAGGAACCTCCTAACCTGCCTTTTCAGCGGCTCTAAGTAAAATGTGATCAGCTTAGGAGCTTTGTCCTTGAGGGAAGAAAGGGGAAGGCGTAGATCGACAGAGCAGATTTCCTGGGCGCCTGGCCCAGCGTTAGCTCACTTCTGAGAATCCAGACTTAGGAGACAAACAATGTCAGGCTGTCCTCTGTGGGTTTATTTTTTTATTTTTTTATTCTCCTGCTTCTTAGAGGACTTCTTGGCCTTCAGAATCAACATTTCAGTCTCAGGAGACTTCAGAAATGAGTGAAAACAGACCCAACGGCCACAGTAAGGGAGTTGGAATGATTGTGTCTTGGGGGCCAGAAAACGTCAGCTTAATAGAACATAATTTTATTAACCTTGAATGTAACTTAACTGGGCATAAGAAAAAGCAGATGATGTCACCTTATGGTGCACGTGGAACTGAACTGCGAGGGCAAATTTGGAGACCAATTTGGAAACCCTCTGTAAAACAAGAGAGTTCTCGTTTTGTCTTTTGTTTCTACATATGCTTTCTTATTCAGCCCCTGAAATTCAATACAAATTGCCACATTTAGCTTTCTCCTGAAAAACATTGAAGCAACTCTCTAAGCATTGAAAATAGGAAGTTTGAATAGAAGCTATGAACAAAACTATGCTTTTTTTTTTAATTGAAAAGTGAACACCCGTGCCAGCTACAATGCTAGACACTGAGGATTTGAAGCACGACATGGTTCATTCCCAGCTTCAAAGAGCAAAGGATAATCAGACAAGGAGGAGAACGTTCCAGAAGGGCAGTCACAGGTGTCTCCCTGTATCAGGCTTGTCCCGCTCTAGGGACTGGCTTCCCCCATTATGGCGATCCAATTAAGAGATCAGCCACGGCAGGAACTTTGGGACCTTGTGTAGCTTGCCTTGAAGATGTCATGTCATTTCTTATGTCAAGTTCTGCTGGTCACACAGCTTCCCCTCGGTACAAAGAGCATGACTTCTAGGAGGGCGGGTTTGTCGGGAATCACTTGAGAGGCTGGCGATCGCAGCTCCCCAGGGACAGGCAGAGGACATGAGTCCACAGAGACGGTACTGCTTTTAATAAATAGATTCATCAGTCCAAGTCTTAACTGTGTATTAACAGAACGCCAGACTTGATGGCACACACCTGGGATCCCCGCAACCCAGAGACTGAGCAGACGGACTGCAAGTTCAGACCAGCCTGGGTTATACGATGAGGCCGTTTCAAAAAGCAAACGAATGAGTAAAAGCAGAATTTCTCCAGGATTCCTAAGTCTGGAGAGTAGGTCATGGTACTTTCTAGAAGGGATGCGTGGGAGGAAGGTGACAGAAGGGCAGAGAAAGTCTGACAAGTCACCTCCCAAGGCTCCTGCAGGACAGACTCAGATGCTGAACCACACAGAACCTCAGAGAAAGAGCACCGTGCCTCAGGAGGGCAGCCTTGCCCGCCCACTGACTGCAAGGCGCTGTCCCTGTCCCAAACTCTCACCATTCAGATTAACAACTTAATCTCATTGTGATGGAGAAGAGGGGAGAACAGAGTTCAATACTCTTTCCTTCTGCCCGGAAGGCGTTATCATCCTTGCTCTTCCAGTGAGGAAGCCGAGCTACTAGACAGCTTTGTTATCAGTCACAGGGTCAGTCACAACAGCACTTAATTACAACTGCCCGTGTGATGAACTCCAGAGTTTTCTTTTAGCCGTTCCTTCTTTGCCGTATCCCTTTGTGTTGTAAAGTCAGTAGCGATGGACTCACCTTCAGGACACAGAAGCGCAGGGGAGGACGTGGATGCAGGTGTGGCTGGCTGCCCTTTGCCGAGTGAGAAAGCAGCCATCCCTGGGGCTCACGGTTGGGAACAGGACACATAGGTCTTTTTTGTCTTTACATCCCAGTTCGGTGCTTTGTCTTCTATGACACTGACAAGAGCTCCCAAGCGCATACTCCCTTGGAGGTTGACTGGAATATTGTCCTCCCCCAACTGTGTGAGAGGGGGAGAGGGTGATGTGGGAAGGACCCCGAATGTAGAGCGTAGCCTCCAGTTCAATCCAGCTCCATCTTGCACAGGCTGGTGTGCCCCTCAGCTGCTTCTTCTGAAAAATAGGTATGATAACAGGCACCAGCTTCTAAAAGGGGATACCAGCCGTGAAACATGTCTGTAGGATCAAAGTCCTTGGGCGACATAGGGAAGGTACCAGTCTTTGGACATGTGAATCTGTAAGCAATCTAACTGCCGAACTAAGATGGCCAGGTCCCTTGCCTCTTACCTTGGTCCAAAGAGGGTGTTAGCTCTCCACCCTTGGATATTTCACTCCCTCCTCTCCACGTGACTTTGTTTTCCCTTGCCCACTCGAGTTTTGAGTCCCTCTCTGTGATTACAAGGAGGAGCGCCACTCTCGAGAGCAGAGAGTGAGACAGTCTTGTCATTTGTCTGGAGTCTCTAAAGCGTTCACTGCTCTGATGAGTGTGGACACCAAGGCTGATTAGCAACTGCAGTTCACAGCGAAGACTCGTTCTCACAGAAAGTGTTCTCCGTCCAGAGGGCTTCCGTGGGGACTGTCATGTGGCTAGGGTATAATGAATAGCAGAAGGTCCGGGGAAGGACATTAACACTGTTCAGCGCTTGTCACACTCAAGGCAGAGAGAGAGAGAAAGAGAGAGAGAGAGAGAGAGAGAGAGAGAGAGAGAGAGGTGAGAGGCCGGCGTCTTTCTGTCTTTGGAAGCTCTGGAAAGCTTCTGGAAGGTCAAGTGGGTCATGAGCTTCCGCGTGGAAGAGCTAACGTTTGAATCCATAACCTCTGTGTTTCCCGTAACTTCATGCCAAGGGGTATCCAATCTGGTCACTTAGATTTTGTAAATAAGAGCAAATACACGGGTCACCAGAATAATCATGCCGCCTTAGTCAAAAGTTTAGATCCACAAAGGTCTTTAGTTTTTGACTTTGGGGAAAAGTAAGGTCAAGCTGTTGATTTAAAGTGAAAGAAAATTCCTGTGTTTCTCCTCTTAATGCCAGGTGCAGACGTGCTTTTTATCAACGCTTTCCCTTCCAAACACACCCTCAGGAGATTTCCACGCCGGGCAGGGCTACTAAGGCGTAAAGGGCGAGGGTCATGCTATGATACAGTGGCCCTAAAAACGAGGTTATGAAACTGTATCTGTCTGGCAAGGAGAAATAAAAGGAAACACAGAATGTTCTCAAATACATAGAAAGGGATTCATTTCACAACTTCTCCAAACAAATTCTAAAATATGTGTATTTCTAGGAAGCCGGGCCGCTTGCAAAGGCCCAGCTGCTCACATCCAACTCGTAGCCTTGTCAGAGAGCATGGCCTGACCTGCGTGTCTGCGTTTCCCAAGCAAACACGCGCTTTCCCGGTAGTGACCCTTAATGCAGCTGCTAGAAGGTGACTCATGCCGTTGGTGCTCTGAGCACTTTCGCTGGAAAAATAGATCTCATTGAGCACATAGTCAGCTGCAACCAGATCACGCGGGACTTGTAGCCTGGTGGGGAAAGGGTCATGGCTTGTATTTTACTGTGAGAGTTGAAACAAAAGTAGCCAAGGTAGGTCTGGGAGTTCAATGAAGGGTATCTAAGTGTTGGCAGGTTGAGTAAAAGGTTCCTGCCTCGAGTGTTAGGCTCTGTTTTTGCTTCTGAGTTGGGGAGCTCTCTTTCTAAAAAGAGTAACTGAATGAGATTCCAACCCCTACAATCCTCAATTAAATGGTGGCTTGACCTTCCATTTTTCTACTCTGTTATGATTATGGAGAAGCAATACGTGTGCAGTTAAGGAAAACTTAAAATAGAATTTTTAATGTGCAGCCATGGGCCAGTGGTAAAGGTGTGGTCCTCTGTTGCTGCTGTGCAGAGGCGGCAGTCCCCAACTCCCAGTCAGTCAGACAGTCTGAGGGGTGTCCTTGACGCTCTTCAGCGGTGGTTCTCAACCTGTTGCTTGTGATCGTTGGAAAAAACACAGATATTTACTGTTGGTGGAGAGCTGCTTGTTGGTTTCTGACCACCCAGCTAGCTTAGACCCAAAATAATCACACAGAAACCATATTATTTAAATCACTGTTTGACCCATTAGCTCTAGTTTCCTATTGGCTAACTCTTACATATTAATTTAGCCCATTTCTATTAATCTGTATATCACCACCAGGTCGTGGCCTACCAGCAAAGTTTTAGCACATCTGTCTCCGGTGGCTCCATGGCGTCTCTCTGACTCCACCCTCGTTCCTCCCAGCATTCAGCTTAGTTTTCTCCGCCTACATAACTTCTGCCCTGCTATAGGTCCAAAGCAGTTTCTTTATTCATTAATGGTAATCACAGCATACAGAGGGAAATCCCACATCAATTTACATTATGATTCATAAAAGTATCAAAATAACAGTTCTGAAGTAGCAATGAAAATAATCTTATGGTTGGGGGTCACTACTATGTGAGGAACTGTATTAAGGGGTTGCAGCACTAGGAAGGTTGAGAAGCACTGGTCTACAGCGAACTGTGTCTAAGCTGTGATGCTCCACAGTGTAGGTGTATTATAATAGGTATGCTAAGCCCGTAAGTCAGGAGCATCTATATATACATTAGTTAGAAAAGAGGTGTAATGATTAATCTTGACTTTCAGTTTGAGAGGATTTAGTATCACCTAGGAATCCACCCTCTGGGAGTGTCTATATGGCTGGTTCTGGAGACAGTTCACCAAGATAGGACAATCCAGGTGTACGCTGCACCGTTCAGTACACTGGAGTTGCAGACTCAGTCCAAAGGAGAAAGCAATGGAACTCATCTGTCTCCGCTTCAGGGCTCTGGTGCCATGTGATTAGCTGCCAAGGTGCCTAGAGGCCACTCCAGAGTTGGTGCACGGGGTCACGGACTGCGTCTCGAGCTCTCAGTCAAAACTGGCAGCGCCATCCACACAGTACTGGTTCCACAGGCAGCAAAAACTGCAAGAGTTCCGGGAATCATGGGGGCTTACACCAAGTTTTCAGAAAGCAACTGAGGCCAGGCAGGGTCAGATTCCATGCAAGGAGGCCCCAAGAGGGCCATGGCACGAAGCTGCAAAAGTCAAGTCCTAAGAAGAACTGGGTATACCCAAATGCTAGAGATGCCAAGCCATGGGACGTTGGCAAAGGAAGCGATAGGCACCTAGTGAAACCTTTCCCGATGGACCGACTTAAGAATAAGACCAGCCCAAGAGAGAGTCTACATGTGCTGGGCTGGCACGGTAGGCAGAATGTGGTCCCCGAAGCCCTAAGGTTCCATCACATGCTTGACGTGACGCTACGATATTTGGGGTTTGCTGTGTTGGGTTTGGGGACTTGCTTTGGTCCCATTTTTCCTTTTTATATCCCCATCTCTCCCTTTTGGAATGTAAGTGTTTATTTAGTGTGTGTCATTGTTTGCTGGAAGTATCTAAGTTGATTCTGGTGTTACAGGGGCTCAACAGTTAAGAGACTGCCCGGGTCTCAGAATAGACTCTGCTCAGATATATACACATACATTATATATAGACTTGTAATATATATATATATATATATATATATATATATATATATATATACATATATATATAATTTGGGACTATTAAGACTCTGAGAACTCTTATATGTGGACTAAATATGTTTTACATTATAAGATGGGCACAAGAGTTTAGGGAATGGAAGTACATACAATGCTATCATTCCAAAGTGATGTGCTCTGGTGTCAGGTTGACAAGCAGTGGTCTTGCAAGGGTTAATCTTGACTGTCATTGATGGAACTTGGACTCCCACAGGAGACGGATTTCTGGGCATGTCTGTGAGGGTGTTTTTTTAGAGAGTCTTAGTCCACATGGGAGTGGAGGCAGCACCACAGCACAAGCTGGGTCCCCCGAACTGATAAAACAGGAGAAAGAGAAGGGAACACCAACCTTCCCCTCTGTGGATAGTGTTACCATCCGCCTTGTACTTTATCTGCTGTGTCTTCTCCACCATGATGGACTGTACCCTCGGAATGCCATTCAAAATCAGTACCTCTGGAAGGTAGTTCATCATGGAATGAACAACAAAACAAAACAAAAGCAAACAGGAGAGAGAAAACATCAAAAGGACAAGAAAAAGAGAGAGAGAGAGAAAGAGAGAGAGAGAGAAAGAGAGAGAGGGAGGGAGGGGGAGAGAGAGGGAAGTAGGGAGGAAAAGAGAGAGGGAGGGAGAGAGAGGGAGAGGGAGAGAGAGGGAAGGAGGGAAAGAGGGGGAGAGAGAGCTGTTTGACAGAAATAGGAGCCTGGGAGCCCAGCCAGCCTCCGAGGGTGCAGGTGGGAACCTGTCTCCCTTCTATGTACACACCCAGGGCCATTCGAGCTTCCTAGAACTCTCTGATAGCCTGTAAACTCAGTCCACACCTCCCAGGATGGACGTGGGCCAGGCTGTTTCTTAGCCAAGGAATTTGGGGAGCATTGTTTGTTTTCCAAACTTCAGATTTACCTTCTGTAGGTGAGAGTAATGAGTGCAGAATTGTGAGGCGTGAAAGACACAAACCCCTAAAGCCTTGAACTCTGCTAAGAGGTAATGTGTTATCAGTAAATGGGAATGATTATTATTGGTTTTTTTTTTTTGCTAGTTGTCAAATACAGCAGATAGAGAAAAATGGAACGTTTTTAATCATTTGCTAAACATATTTTTCAAGGCAAGGTGAATATTCTAGTTTTTAAACATTAGTTAAAATGTGTTCTCTCTCTCTCTCTCTCTCTCTCTCTCTCTCTCTCTCTCTCTCTCACACACACACACACACACACACAGTATGAGATAAATAAGATACCTTCCCATAGTCAGCTTGGGACCTTGGCGTGAGTCCACAGAGGGTTGAGGCTGGAATGTTCTTGATGGGGAGAAACGGGCACTTCGGAAATGGGGGTTCCAGGCTAGGCCTGGTCCTTTCAGCCCTTTGCAGGTGCTTGTAAGTTTGATTGTTGTGGAGACCCTGTCGTCCAGATGTGGGGCAGATACCATTTTCTGAAGGGGTGAGGGACAGTGTTTTCCCTGACCTGCTAAGATGGTACCAGGTTTTTGCACACTAAAGGCCTTCGATCTGATGGGGTCAGCGAGATGGCTTAGCTGCTGTAGGTACTTGCCACCAAAGCTGATGTCCTGTGTTCCATCAGATCCCCCTCGTCAAAGGAGGAGGACTGATAATCTTAAATTATCATCTGTTCCCCACACACATGCTGCAGCACCATATATATATATGGGTTGTATATATGTATGTATGTATGTATGTTATATGCATACTCACGACAAATAAATGTAAAAAAGCTTTGAAACAAAACAAAACAAAACAAAGGCCCCTGATTGTAGCACTTCCCAGCTGCACTGAATGAGTTTTCTGCATAGATTTTCTCTGTATTTTAAAATTCATATTTCATAGAATATGAATTCCACAATATTATGGATTTTTGCAGTACTTTTTTCCCCCTTAAAGCATTGCATCACTTACTGTGATTACTGATTTTTTTTTTTTTTTGGTGTCCTGTCAAGACCTAGACCCCAGCCCACGTGTCCTAGACTGATGGGTTAACCCTGCACCAGGCTGCCTGAGGAGGCCAGTCCAGCCTCCCTGCAGCCTCCTCACAGCTGCCAGAGGGGCGGTAGTAAGTCCTCCAAAGCAGGTGGGTGCTTGCAGAATGCAGACCAATTTGTGTAGCCAAAGCAAACAATCTCTAAGAAACAAATCTACCAGGGGAGGAAGAGTGCATTCCAAAGACGGCCAGGAATTATCTCTAGAATATTTATTCTTTTACGTTCTTGGCGCTTCCTTCTCCAGAATACAGGCTGGCTTCCAGGGGATCATCTGTCAGTTGCAACCCTCCCCGCGTGAGGACAGGACAGTGTTGCCTTTTTGTTTGCCATGAAAGGCACAGGGAACCCATTCAAAGGAGTTCTGCCTTGGAGGAGAACCTGTTTTCCCCTGGAGCATCTCTGCTCTGGGGCTTTGGATGATGGCAGAGTTGGTGCCAGGCACCTGCCTGCTGCCCACCCCTGTGTTCTCCGCCCACTCCCAGAATTCCGCTTGCTCTTAAACCAAAGGGAAAGGTTGGAGGTTTGGCAGAAACAGTGAGTAGGGAGGAAAAGGACTTCTCTGTTTCTTCATCTAACTGAGAAACTAAAACTCCATCAATACGACAGAAGTCTTCTCAAGTGGTATGAGTGAAATGTCAGCCTTCGGGAGGACAGATGAAAAGGGCAGAATGTTCTAGGATACTCAAGAAAAACAAGTGAATCAGAGATCTGTGTATCAGCAGAGGGAAACATCAAATTTATCATCGGACTTGATTCTTTTCAAGCCTATTTCCAGGGAAACTCGAGCTGACTTGCTGTCTACACATCCTGAATCCAGGGTGGTGTCTGAGTTAGTCCCCTCTCTTTCCTTGGCCCTCTTCTCTGTTCCTCCAGTATCTGTGAGTGTCCTTCCCTACCTCTCCAGTTCTGCTCTCCCCATCTCTCCAGTCAGGACAGGTCACGTGTGTGTGTGTGTGTGTGTGTGTGTGTGTGTGTGTGTGTGTGTGCGCGCATATGCCATGGACCACATTAGGTTTGTGCAGACAATACTCAGGACACCCCATTATTCCATCTCTCTCTCCCCCACATGAAGACTTGATAAATTGAGGCTTATAGCATTTGGAAGATGGACGGAGGCTCTGTCCACTGTGAAGAGCCAAGCTGAAGCTCCAGGGCAGCCTCTTCCCACACACGTGTTTCTCCACACTTCTTCCCTTGCACCTCTCTCCACAGCTCCTCAACTTGCCTTTTCTTTCCTACTCTCCAAGACCATCCCATCTGCCCGGCCACTGCCGGCATTTCTACACTTTGTGACGCGTCCATGGCGGCCATTGGTTACGATTTATCAAACGCTAGAACTTGGTCTTCACAATCCCCTGATGGAGATGTGGCCAGGCTTAAGCCTAGGGGAGCAATCTAAGAGGTTGAAAGTGAGTTTGCACCCTCATGGGGTTAACTGCTCTTCTGTCTCAAAATTCAGGGCTCTTTTGGTATTCGCATTGCACGGAGCGCCTCTGTAGGGACTTTCCAATGTCAGAGTCAAGAGGATGCCACCCGCTGGGAGCGTCCCCTACCTGTGAAAGTACAATCTGATACTTGGAATGTTAAAGATTTTGTTCGGTGTGGATTTTTAAAAACTAATCTTTATTTAAACAAATTCTATTAAAATCTTATTTAGTTTGTCTCCCCAGGGGGTACCTCTTTTGCCTCTTGGTCTCACTACCTACAGCAAGAACCTCCTGCAGGGTCAGGCTGTGTGAGCTGGCAACAGGACTCCCAGCTGCCTACCTTCTCTGATCCTCGATCCTCGCTCTTACTGTTTGGTTCGGGCCCGAGATCTTCCAGAAAACCTGCCTGGTCAGAACAACCCTGGGAGAGCAGGTGGGCACCTGAGTAGGTGCTGGGGACAAGACATCACTTGCTTTTTGCCAGAGGGGCCGACAATGCTGCAGCAGACAGGTTGGCCGCCCGGCTGCTTTGAGGGAGTTAGCATAACGAAGCCCTTTTCTGGGAAGGGGGACTCTTCAGGCCCCGACTTCCATGGATTCCCTCCTCTTTGGCCTTTAGGAAAAGAGAAGGAACATTTCGATCAAGGTTTTTCTTAGAAAAGCCCTCCGTGGACCTGTTATGGGAAACGAAGCTGGTTTTGTTTTCTTTGATTAATCGCAGTGTCCTGTTTCCCAAAGCAAAAGTGGCCTTGGATCCCCCAAAAGAGCACAGCCTGTGCTGTGGAGGAGTCCCCAGGACCCGCAGCCCCGGTCCTCTCCCGCCGGTACCTGCCAGGGAGTTCAGGTTACTCCCCACTTCCCTTTGTGTTCTCGGCCGGTAGGAGCCGGGAGAGGTCTTTCAAGCTTTCTTTACAGTTCCTTGAAAGCTGGAGGGAGGACGGAGGACGCCAGCAGTGAATTATATAACAGCAAAGCCGTTTTAAAGCCACAGAGGCTTCCTATGGGCATGGGATAGTTCCCGGCCAGTTTCTGTTTCTGACTATACAGGAAAACGTACACATTCTGTGAAGAAGATCAAGGAGACCCCACCAGCCCTCCGACCCCTGCCCTCCCCTCTAGCTACTTCCTGTTCTTTCCTCGGAGAAATACAGTTCCCAGGATGATGATGGGGCGGGGAGGGGGAAGAGGAGGTGGGTAACGACAGTGGACAGCAGTAACAACAAAAATCTTCCAGAGCCCTTCCTGAAGAAATCTTGTTTGCTAATCTTGGGGGAGCAGCACTGTTATTCTGTGAGAAAGGAGAAGAGGGGGAGAAACAGTCTAAAGCATGTGGAAATCTTATAAATAACCAGCCCGGCCTTTTCTTTTCAGGGGAGCCCCGCCCTTTAAGCTGTGTATAAACCCCGGCTGTTTTCGTTTATCTATAAACTAAACACCCGTGGAAGTGTGTCACGTGCAGCCTCCATGGCCCCGTGATTCCACCTTCTCTTTGTTCCCGTTTTAGAGATGAGGAAACTGAGACTCACGGATTCCATGGCTTGCCTGGTATCCCAGCCCACCAGATGGTCAGCTAGCATTGCCAGTGTCACCCCAGGAACCCAGCTCCTTGCCTCTGGGTAGTGATTTTCACCTAAGGGCAATTTTGCCTTCCGAGGGAGGGGGGGACTTTGAGCAACATCTGGAGCATGTGTGTGTGTCCGTCCGTGTCCTTCTTCATACATTTGTCCATCTGTCTGTGTCCTGTTTCCAAAAACAAATGTGGCCCTTGGATCTCCTGAAGGAGCGCAGCATACGCTGTGAAGGAGAGGGCCTGGAGCGGTCAGTCTCACACAGCCCAGGCCTCAGGGACTAGCTCTTTGGCCTGTAGCTTCCGGAGAACTCAGGCTGCTCTTGTGTGTTACCAGTAGGGGCCTACAGCTGACACGGTAGTAGAAGGAGACTAGGGGTACTTACACATGACCCCCACCACACAGCTGGCCCCCCCAAAATGCACGTAGCACAGATGCCAAGAAGCCTTGGTCCATACTATACTAAACAACTGAGGGAAACTCTCAGCTTTGAGGGTTGCTAAGAGCTGTTCTGCCTCGCAGCAGGATTGGCCTCTCTCCAAAGGCTGCCCCAAGAGTCAAAGCTGCTGCTGTCCTGAATGCCTGAATGCCCTCTGGCTATGGTCAAGTGTTTTCCCCCACCACCACTACCACCACCAAGTTTACTGCAGGGACACACAGCAAGCTCATCAGCTGGATCTGACGTTTTATAATTTATAGTCGCAGGGCGCCTGTCTTCATTTAGTAGCAAGTCGGCTGGCATCCATCCTGCCAGGGAGGAAGCAGTTACAGAAGAGGCCCTGAGGCCCAGGCCAGCTGACAGCCCATGGTATTTGGGGATGGCTGGTGCTCAGGGGCACCTGGGAATAGGCCCGGCCTAGATGGCGCTGAGCACGCGGTACCCCTTCAGACCCATCCGTCAGCAGCAGGCCTTGCCAGAGGATGGCCTATTGAACATTTCCAGGAATAGCGCTGCCAACCCTGTCAACTGCTTTCTTGGAAATACACTCAATAAGGATGGCTGTCCTCCAGCAGGCAGAGCAGAAAGCCTGGCCTGGACCTCAGCACCAAGAACCGGCAGCGCCTGGAGGCAGGCTTCCTCAGGACTTTGGGAATGGGGTCTGTTCTTGTGGGGCTCCTTGGGGGACTTCCAGCAGTTTCTGAAGTCACTCAGGGTGGAAGGAGATGCAGGATGGCCTGCAGAATTCTTGGAACCGATTTCTTCAGACAACTTGTGTCCTTCACACGCAGAAGCTGACTTTTGTTTGTTTGTTTGTTTGTTTTGTTTTTCCCCAAATAGCAGCAGGCAGGAGAGTGACTGTCTGGCCAGGTCTTGTCGGCAGTGAGCCCTCATGACCTGGCAGTGTTAGCCTGTGCACCTTCTCTCGTATTTTACTCGCAAGGACGACCAAAGGAGCCCCAGAAAGGGGAATTCTTTCTTTCCTGTCCCCATATTCCAATCATTCTGAGAATATATCAAATACAAGACAAAAAGGAAAGGAAAAAAGCTTATAATTTAATTGTCTTGCTCCAACTGTATGCAAAATTAACCTTTTCCTTCACAGAGGCCTGATGTGCCTGTTGGCATGTGGCCACCCTGCAACCTCCCTTGACCTCTAGGATGGTTCAAGGAGGGGCATGAGTGGTGATGTTGAATTCAAAGGGCTCCCTATAGATCCAGCATGGGTGTCGTGCACAAAGAAGAGATCCAAAACGCTCTAGAGCATCCGGGAACTGCTTAATCATATTTTTTAAATCATGAGAGAATTAAAAGTTTATCATAGAGCAGCCTTTTATTTTGAAGAGCCACAAGAAAGCATTTGAGACCCACACAGAGTACCGTGAGCTAGGGAGTCACACAGCAGAAACTGTGGGATTCCCAGTTTGATTTAAATTTTGGCTAAACAAGAACTTACCTTTTGACATATGTCCCAAATATTTGTTGTCTTTTCAAAATGCAGATGAACGGGGCAGCATTTGTTTCATTAAATGATCAGGTTGTTAAATTGCGACAGGAAATATCAACACAGAATCAATATAAAAAAAAAATCCAGACAAGCAAGGGGAAGGAAGGAGAATAGAACTCAGGAAGAAAGAAAGAGAAAGACCGGAAAGAAGCAGAGACAGGCCTAGTGAAAGAGAAATAGCAGGCGGTCTGGTGAAGCCCACCGCCGCCGCTAGAGAGAGATGAGTCTCCAAGCTGTGACTGCATCATCTATGTTGATATTACCACAGAT
This sequence comes from Myodes glareolus, assembly GCF_982192425.1. Lineage (NCBI taxonomy): Eukaryota > Metazoa > Chordata > Mammalia > Rodentia > Cricetidae > Myodes > Myodes glareolus. Next base: position 34,702,850 of record NC_142051.1, read on the forward strand.
GGGGTTTTTCCAGAGACTGACCTCCTGTAGTAGAACCCTAGGCACCAGGCCAAGCCTGAAATTGGGACCCTTGTGTGCGAGACCAGGTGAGCAAGCAGACCTCTGGAAGCAGTCAGCTTTCCCTAAAATACTGAGAGTCATAGCAACGGATAGGTAGAGCTTCAGTCTGTCTGGGCTGGCATGATCAGGTCCCCGTTTTTCCTGCAAGGAAAGTGACTTTGAGTGGCAGTCCCCCTGTTAGTCTTGGTCTGTGTTCCTGAAGCCCACTGACTGCCTATACTTCACTCGCCGGAGCCTCTTCTACAGACACCCACCCGGCCTAAGAGTCCCCGATAAAAACCTGTGTGACTTTTAAACGTCTTTTGTCAAATACTGCCCTTTGATAGGGTGAGACCAGATCTTAGACCCAATCCAACGGCAGGACAGGCTCATTCGACCTCTCCCCACCTCTCCCCACCTCTCCCTATACAGCGTAGTCACGTTTTAAAGAACTGGGATCTGAACAGTCAAATGGACTCGGTTGCCACAATCGTGTGGAACGTTTTCTTGTTGTTGAAGATGACTCAGGACCCTCCAGCAGCTTCTGCTTCAGGGCCATCGTCTTGAGGAGCAGAAGTCCTGGCGTCCAGCGGCAGGCGCTTCTTGAGTTGCTAGCACCCTTCTCTTTTACCCACAGATGGAGGTCAGGGTGGCCTAACCCGGAGACGAAGGCTTGGCAGGCTTCTGAGGGTGGAGATGGGAACTGGGCCTTCTGACAAAAAGGCCTGCACAGGCTGAGCCTGCCAGCTGCTGTGCGTCCTGAGATGTTTGAAAAGAGGCTGCCTTTGGTTAACCCTTGCCATTTGGATGTTAAATGCCTACCCTCCCAGGTCCTCGAGGACCCGCCCTTAAAGGAGACTGGTGGACCTTTAGTCTCTGTCCTGCATCCGCCCCCCCCCACCCGTGTCCCGTGTGTGTTGTGTGTGTGTGTGTGTGTGTGTATGTGTGTGTGTCTTAAGTATTATTTCTCAGGGTCTCATCCACTATTTTTTGTTTTGTTTTGACACAAGATCTTCCACTGGCCTAGAACTCAACAAGCAGGCTAAGTTAGCTGGCCAGCAAACCCTACGGAACCCCTTGTTTCCGCTCCCCAGCCCTGGGATTACAAGTATTTACCCCCATGTCCAGCTTCTTAAAGTGGATCCTGGCATCCAGTTCTGGCCCTTATGTAGGAAAGGCAAGCAATTTGCCAACTGAGCTGTCTCTTCGATCCCTGCTTTTCTTCTTCTCTTCCTTTGCTTCCTAGCCAGGGGAGGAGCAGTTTGCTCCGCCATCCGCACACTTCCGTTGCAAACCAGAAGCCGCACAACCCAAGGCCTAACAGCAATGGGTCTTTCTGATGATGGGCTAAAACCGTGAGCCATAATAAACTTCCTGGCTTGAGGAGTAATTTGTTACAGTGATGGAAGACTGACTCTCATGCTGGACTGAGAAGCAGGTCCCACTGTAAATCCCAGGGGAGAGCAGAAGAGACACCACGTGGAATGTCACCCTGTGCCAAGACCTTATTGCAGGCACTGGGGACATTCAGGCCAGCCACATAGGACAGTACCAGGAAACAGCCAACGTTTACTGAGAAGCTGTTCTGACTGTGCATGAACAGTATCCCAATCAATCTTCAACTCCTCCTGCAGGGAGCTGATATCATCACTGCTCGTTAGTGTTATTGAGATTGATAAGAACAGCAGTATTAATAGGAATGAATACTTATTGCCACATAATTTCTAAGACAGAGAAGTAATGGCTTCAGCAGTTAAGCTGTTGCCTGGAAAGTCAGTTGATGACCGAGGGTGAGGGTTGAGATTCATTTCGGGGCTCCCTTACCTCTGGACCCGGCGCCTTCTGTGCCGTTTGTGCCCCACTGCAGGGCCTGAAGCCTAGCTGCCTCACTCACCACCTACATGATGCTTTATGCTTACATGAGTGACTTTACGCCCCTGTGCTTTCTCAGCGTGTGTGGAGAGGGGGTAGGAACGGCGCCTCACTCTCGGAACTGTGAAGAATCAGTGAGTTCACGTTAGTGATTGTTACCACTGCTTCTGATGCTTTTTAATTTTAGTTATGCCAGAGGAGCTGGTTGGGCATGCCAGCTGTCAGTGTTGTCTGTCTGGAGGGCACAGAGGACGCAGTCCTTCCTTTCCTGTCTTCAGCCTTTCCATTCACTAATAAGTGGTTATTTGGTTCTGAGGTAGACAGTCCAAGATGGCTGCCTCTAGGCCAGGAGGGCCGTACGTGGAACACCAGTCATAGGAGACTGTGTTCTTCCTTTGTGTCTATTCAGATTCTGCCAGTTGAAGTGTTATCCAATGATAATGACAACAGATCACATCCACTAAGGGATTACAGGGTCCCTTTTTGTATTTTGGGTCACCTGATTACCTCAAGCAAGATTAGGAAGTAGTTAATGGAACCCTCTTTATATACAGCTAAAGAACTCGGGCCCAGAGGTGCAAATTGACTTGTTCAACATCAAAAGGTGGGTTTGCTGAAGTTCAGACCCCAGCAGAAGGCGTCCCAAGACATAGTTGTAAGCTCTGTGCTTACTTCCCAATCTCTGTGGTTTCTGTGTGACTCATTGTCTGGGCGGTATCCATACGTGCTTCCACTTGTGAAGAAGGTATTGGTTGTCACAGAAAGCACCAAATACTCTCTGTGAGAGAATTTCTGCGAAGAACGGATTTCTTTAAGTTTATTCTCTATGTCTGTTAGTGATGGGTACTAGTCAGGATCTGTCCGTGAGACAAACACAGTGCTGTAACAAATATGCCCCCAGAGTTAAGTGGTCTATCACAGTGAAGATTTCCTCCCAGAAAAGCAGAAGGAAACCTTCCTTCGAGCGCTCACTCAGGGATCCAGGCTGTTTCCACCTTGTGCCTTGTCCCCTTGTTTCCATGGTCACAACCAAATGAGATGAAAAAAAAAAAAAAACGAATAAATGCCCTGACCTGCATTACACATACCTTCAGTTCCCTCATTGGCCAGGAGAGTGATATGGCTCCAACTAGAGCAGGTAAGGAAGTTGAGGAGCATGTGGCCTTTTGCTTCCCAGATCCTCCATGAGCGCTCCCTCAGTGAGCAAGCCTCAGTCATAGCCCCAGGTCAGGAACAAACGAACCCTGTGAAAGAGCCCTCTTCTTATCAATTATGGTCACGTATTTATTGGATGGAGGCACTTTTAATCTGTCTTCATCCAATAAATATTTTTTCTAATGTTCCCTCTCTCCCAGGCATTTTATTTCTGGGGATATCAGTGAATGAATCAGGAAAACACCACCCCTTCAGAGAGTTAGCCTTCTCTTAGCAAATAGGGAAGACATACAATAAACATAGAAAATAAGAAAGGAGAAGGATGGCTTGTGAATTGTTGGGTAAAAAGGTGGAACATAAAACATGGAAAGACTGTGCATGTAAGTATACATGTGTAACTGTATGTATGTGTTCGTTTGCATGTGTGTTAATGACTATGTAAGTGTCTGAGTGTGTACAAGTGTTTGTGATTGTGATTATGTGCATGTGTGTGTACGTGTATGAAAGGGTGTATGGTTGTGTACGTGTGTCTAAGGGCATGTATGTATGTAGTGTTTCTGTAATAAACAGTGAGCCTGTGAAGTGTGTATGAATGTGTATGTGTGCACATGTGTGTAAGACTGTATAAGTGTGTGTTTATATAAGCATGTATATGAAATATTTGTATAAGAGTGTGTGGGCCTGTGAAAGTATGTGTGTGTTTGTATGAATGTGTTACTGTATGTACTCATGAGTGTGTAAGACTGTATAAGTGTGCACAGATTTGTGCATGTGTAAGTGTGTATTTGTTTAAGTGTGTGTATATTTCTAAGATTATGTGTACATGCACAAGTGTATTTGTGTATGTGTGATATTTAACTGTATGTGTATGTGAGTGTGTATGTGTGTATAACTATGTGAGTATATGCATGTAAATGCATGTGTGTATGTGTGTGTTAGTGCATGTAAGCATGTGTGAATATGGATGTGTGTGTGTGTGTGTGTGTGTGTGTGTGTGTGTGTAGGGGAGCAGTTTTAAACATGATGGGCTAGGACAGGCTTTCTGGGAAAGTATTGTCGGCCCGAGGCCCAAAGAATGTGAAGAACGCAGCAGAGCTGGGGTACAGGCCTTCTGGGAAGAGTGGGTGATCCAAAGGCTCTGAGGCAGACAAGCACCTTGCATGTTGATGAGCAGTGAACCCGTTACAGTGGCTTCAGAGTGGAGCACTGGGAGCTGCAGTCCTGGTTTGGGGACACTGACCCTTTGGGGTATCATAGCCAGTGTAAGAATGTTTGCTGTTACAATACTAGCCCCTCCACCCCCTCCCCAACCTCTAACACACTGTACCTCTGCTCCTCACAGCGACTCTCAAACTTGAACAGGCTTTGGAATCACCTGGGAGACCAAGCAGACTTCTGCTGTACATGTCCCTACATTGCTGGCGGGAACGGAAAACCTGAAGTTCCAGCAGCATCCAGGGGATACAGTTAATGAGCTTATGTCCCCACCAAATTCACATGCTGACTCCTATCCCGGTCTGGTAGCATCTATTTACCTGGGGAATCCTTAATTCGTCTTCAGTAAATATTCGCGGAATGAGGTTAAGCCCTCTGGGACATGACAGGCTCACAAGATCAGAACCCTTCGGAGTGGAATTAATGCCACAGAAGTCCCAGGGAGGGTGGAGCTCAATGGCTGAAAGGACTTCCTGTTCTTGTCGGGGACCTGAGTTCAGTTCCCAGCACCCACATCAGGCAGCTAATACTCCAGCTCTGGGAGAGGGGGCTGTCAGATCCCTCCGAGCTCCTCGGGCAACCTGCTCACATGCATGCATGTGTATGCAAACACATAATTAAAAATAATAGAAAATAGATCTTAATAAGGAAGGAAGGAAAGAAGGAAGAAAGGAAGGACGCAGTCACTAAGAGCAGGCTGGCTGGCCCTTCCACCATGTGAAAATGAAGACAGTAGTCGGCATCATCTCTGGCTAGGAAGAGAGCAGACTCCAGGCCCAGGTCCTGTTTTGAACTTGGGCCTCCAGCCTTCACCAAACTGTGAGATACGTTTGGTGTTTAAACCACCCAGGGAGTGTGTTCTGTTACAGACTGACGGAGTGTAGCGCCTGCACTATGGGATGATAAGCAAGCCGGGAACCAGGCTGGAGATTTAAACACATAAAGACACACAGGTCATCCTTGATACAAGACGCCTCTTTATTGTGCTCCAGGGACGCTTATATAGGAATCCTTAACTGATAGCCACGCCCCAACTCCTGGGATTTCCAGCTGTAAAACCCACCAGAACCCACTCCCCTGCCATCAGGAACTCATGAGGGCCTCGTGCTCAGAGTAGCTGCAGCCACAGGAAAACAAGTTGTTTTGCTCCGTTCACTCCAGCAGGCAAAGGGTCTGAGGCAGGCAAAGAAAGTCAAGGGGCCAGGGGTCTGCGGCCCCCAGAAACAGAGACTTGGGGTCACACTGACTCGGGGCTCCACTCTGGGAGATGAGCGCCATCTTTTCCATGAGACTCTTGGTTTTTGTTTTCACGATGCTGGAGCTCAACCCCGGGGCCCTGCACGTGCTAAGCAAGTGCCCTGCGTCTCAGCCCCGCTTCCAGTTTCCTCCTCATGTTAGACCTTCCCACTCCCCCAGGACCACCTGCCCTCATTCCTCACACAACAGCCACACCAATTACAAGGCCTAACGCAAGACCCCAGGTTCTCGCTCAGAAAAACAGAGGAGAAATGGGCATTTTCTGACTGTAAACATTGCCGTTGAAAAGCATTTTACTATCAAAAGTTGATAAGTGTAGTAACATTAAATAACTATAGATTCTTAATGGAAAAGATATTCTGAGGTCATAATTTTGTGTAATAAGCAAATACTCTACATTGTTGCGTTGACCTGGCAAGTCATAAGCTGTTTCAGGCTTGCTCTCTTGCCTATTCACTTAAATGGTGACGATCACCCGTTCAGCAAATCCATTTTCAAATGACGCCATCGAAAGCAATGCCAGTTGCTGTTGGCCAAGGGAAAACCAAATACTTTCAGATAAATTTAACTTTGATAATAAAATCCAATACAGGTGTTCCTGGAAACAGGTGTTCCTGGAGACAGGTGTTCCTGGAGACAGGTGTTCCTGGAGACAGGTGTTCCTGAAGACAGGTGTTCCTGGAAACAGGTGCCATGACTTCATAGGCCGATGATGTCAGGGTATAGAGTTCTGAAAAATGACTTGAAATATGAATTTTAGTAAACCTTGTGGTGAAAACATGTGGAGGACTACTTTTATGAAAGATTTAGCTCTTTTTACAGTCAGCTTCAAATATTTCAGTATTAATTATTACGTTTTCTGATAGATCCTGAGATGTGTGTAACTGGGGGTCGTCATGGTTTGTATATAATTTAGGATGTCTTTTTGTGTCCTTAGTGGCCGTATATCTTCAGGCACCCGGGAAATTAATTCAAAGGATATTTAGCCAGTAGCTGCCAGTTCATCGGAAACTCTGTATGAAGTTGGTGTTTCATTGTGTCAGACAGAACGATCTTCATATTTAAATTCTATTTCCAAGCCTGTGGAAGTGCGGCTTGTAATGCGCCACCGGTTCTCAAAACCAGAGGTTCTAAACAGCTGAAAATAACGGCAACAGTCTCACTATGTAGCTCAGAGTATCCGGAAACTCACAATCCTCCTGCCTCTGCTCAGGCACCCCTAGTGTCCTTTACTGGCACGTGCCTGTGAACGTTCTTATTTATTAATTAACTTTATTAAATTTATTAATAACTTACTGAGGAACTTTCTCCCTGGGCATCAGCAGCCACTGTCCCGGTGTTGACTGGAGAGTTACTATTTGTCTAGATGCCACAGGGAAAGTCATGGATGGGCAGAGAAGCTGTGTCCACCATGTTCCCCATGCTGCCCTCAGAGGAGGCCCTCCTCCCTCCCACAGCTGTTACTGCTGCTGACCCTGCCTCCACTACTCCGGTTGGCACAATCACCTTAGACTCAGGCCCCGCTTGTCACTCTTCCAGCTTACACGTGGGTCCTACCATTGTTATACTCACAAGCTGAGCTTGCCCGTGGATGGTAGCTTTCTGTTACTATAACAAAATGTCCCCGGGTGATTAATTCAGGAAGAGGGAAAAGTTCGTTTCAACCTCCAGGTTTGGAGTTTCTTCCCCATAACTGGGTGACCCCATTCCTTTGGACCTGTGACCATCGTGGAAGCGTGTGATGGAGTAGTTACGCTTTCGCACACATTATCCACAGTAAAGCGTCTACTCCAGTCCAGGAAGTCTAGCGTACCCCACCTCTCACTGGATGGGTATGTGACAAGAAGACATCAAAGACCGTTCTCTCAGCAAATGTCCAGGGTGTGGACTCTGGTGTCATTCATTAATCTTCACGATGTACTTTCAGTCACTAGGCCCGTTCATCCTGCAACAGCACAGCCTCATACGGTTTGGCCAGTGTCTTCTCGTTTCCTGCTTCCTCTGCTAACCGTAGATTTGCTGTGTCTTTGCTTTCCCCTTTGTCTGCCTTGTAATTCTGTGTTTACTGAAACATCATTGTTCATGCGCTGTCTGTCTGTGTCTGTTGGTGTTGCGGCAGTAGGAATGTTTGGCTCCTGAGACCTACACCACTTGTGGCCTGGGATTTTATGCATTAGATTTTCTGACAGTTGTACTAGACTATAAACTCCACAAAGGCAGGGATCACATCTGTCTACGTCATGACTGTGTACTCCAGGCCTAGAGCGGGGCCTGGCATGAAGAACATGCTCATTTAAACCCCCTTGAAGAAAAAAATACAGAAAAATTAACTATGTAATTGCTACTATTTCTTTCTTTTCTTTCTTTCTTTCTTTCTTTTCTTCTTTTTTTTTTTTTGGTTTTTTGAGACAGGGTTTCTCTGTAGCTTTGGAATCTGTCCTGGAACTCACTCTGTAGACCAGCCTGGCCTCGAACTCACAGAGATCTGCCTGCCTCTGCCTCCTGAGTGCTGGGATTAAAGGTGTGCACCACCACCCAGCTATTTCTTTCTTTTTCTTTTTTTGAAAACTTTTCTTTAAGATTTCACTTATTGTGTATACAGTATCCTGCCTGCAGGCCAGGAGAGGGCACCAAATCTCACTACAGATGGTTATGAACCACCATGTGGTTGCTGGGAATTGAATTCAGGACCTCTGGAAGAGCAGACAGTGCTCTCAACCTCTGAGCCATCTCTCCAGCCCTTGCACTACTATTTCTGTAGTTATTTATTTTCTTTAAAACAAGTCATGTAAAGCTTATGTTTGACTACACTTTAAAATGCCCGTATAAAAAGGATGTTTGGGATGACTTACCTTACTGCGAAACCGACTCTTTAGGAAAGCGGCAGGTGTTTGTCCTGTGGCTTCACACGTCCTCGGGCACATTGCCCCCACCCCAGTCTGCAGAGGCAGTTCATGGAATACATGTCATCATCACTCAATACTTATTGAGCAGACCAGGGGCCACCAGGTGTGAGGCCGGAGATGGGCAATGACACCGTCACGTCTGACCCATCAGAACAAACAGAGCTGGGAAGTCAACAGGAAACAGACTCACTGATTCATAATGTAGGCAAGTACAGATCCATAGCGGCCTGAGGAGGGGTGTCAGGGGAAAGGGGGAGACCCAGAGGCGCGCAGTGGCTGTTCCAAACCCGCACATATTCCTCTTGACTGTAGGGTCAGAAAAAGCTGCTGCCCAGACCCTGTCTGGTCTCAGATCCCAGATAAGGCCTAGAAAGGTAGTACTCTGTAAAAGGAGTATTACCAACCCTGATTATGGAGAACTGATAAAACCGGAAGAATGGATCAAGAGACTAGCAGAAGATTAGAAAAAAAATTAAAGAATTAGAATGGTGTGATCCAAAGCACACATACTCAACACTTGAGAAAGAACAGATATGGTAAAGATTAAGAATCTTCTGTAGGCAATGGTGTTAGGATCTCTCCAGTTTGGAAAACCATGATATACTCAGGACACATCAACGGGAATGGGGAGGGAGCAGATTTTCGATCGGAAAGTACATACAACATGCATGCAGAAAGTTGGGCACGAAAGTCATCTCAACTAGTACATACTCAGGTCTTATGAAAAGCTGGAACCTATTCAGGTCACCTGACCAATCACCTTGGGCTTCATTCCTATTGGATGCCTTTGGCTTGGGGTAACTGGTATGGCCAGGACAACAGTGGCACAGAAAGCAAAACGGCAAGGTCACCATTTCCAGAAGTTGCCAAGGAGCCAGTAGGTTCCATAGTGGATTCTGATGGTTACACTTTGACACTGAGAATAAAGATTGGGTTGTAGGCCGAGGAAACCTTGGGAACACCTGGTTACCGCCAATTTTAAACATCCCATGTGAGTTTATTTGTTATATAAGATCAACAATCGACCCTCAGTTTTTTAAGGCAAAAAAGCCAGAGATTATTTATGACCAAATTTTCCAACAAGTCCCAGAAAGCCGATTCACAGAATAGCTACTGTTTATTTTTTTTATTGCTGTCTTTCATGGGGACTTTGCTCAACTCTTAGAGGAACAATTTTGTGATTAGCCTGAACGAGGGTTGGTTGCGGTGAGGTTGGGGTTTCCTGACTGCCTTGAGAGTAAAATGCTCTCCTTGCTGAGGAAAACAAGCAGAACAGCCCAACCCTCCGTGACTCTTTCCAGAACCCTCTGTGGACAACACATGTCCTAGAATTGCAGAGGCCCGGAGCTTGCAACACATATTCCAGGGATATGTTGGTACAGCTCAGCTGTGGGAGCCTCTTTGTGTAAGAGAGAGAGAGAGAGAGAGAGAGAGAGAGAGAGAGAGAGAGAGAGAGAGAAGGTACATAGAGGTTTCTAAGCTGATACTTGGAAAATCTATTGACGGAGCAGAAGCCTAAGGGACACGCTGGTATTTGCCTTTCAAGTCCTTGCTAAGGACAAACAGGGCACCCTCTGCAGCTCTACCCAAGAGGAACTATGTCTATTTTTCATTTAACCCTTAAGGGAGAAGCACCTCAACACCCAATAAATCTTCTTAACCTTATTAAAATGAAAAGTAATGAAGTAGACGTCTGTAAATGAAAGAGAAGCAGCTTTTCTCTGACAGTCCTTGTGTAGGACACAAGTTGTAGTTTTTACGTATTGGTCTTTAAAAAATATATTTTTTAAATGACTTGTTTTCTTAATCTCATGTGTATTGGTGTTTTACCCGCATGTATGCCTTTGTGGGAATGTTGAGTTCCCTGGAACTGGAGTTATAGATAGTTGCGAACTGTCATGTGGGTGCTAGGAATTGAACCCGGGTCCTCTGGAAGAGCAGCCAGAGCTCCTAACCACTGAGCCATCTCTCCAGCCCCTTAACAGCCTTCTGACAGCCCCCACCAGTTCACTATACAGACCCATAGAACTGGAAGGCTGACTCTGGCACCTGGCACCTGGCACCTGTGCGATCTGGCAAACTTCCTAAATTCTAGAGGCTTCCATTATCCCATCTGAGAAATAAAGATAATAACGGTACCTATTTAAAGATTAAATGGGAACATCTTTGGAGTGACTAGCTCAATCCCTGGCACGCACTGGGGCAGCTGTAACTGTTAGGATTATTTATCATGAAAATAAGGGAGCTGCGGGTTCGAGAGATGGCTCAGCAGCTAGGAGAACTTGCTGTTCTTACAGAGAACCTCGAATGGATTCCTAGCACCCCACCTTCTGCGAACACTCCCCTCCTCCCGCGGTAGCTCACGACCATCTGTAACTCCAGTGTCCTCTTCGGGCACAACATGCATGTGGTATGCTTACATATATATAGGCAACACACGCATACACATACAATTAAGATGATCTAAAATCAGGGAGCTTGGGAAAGCTAGCTGGTTAGGAGATGTTAGTGTTGTTAGCTGTTATTCCTAACAGCTGAGCCACACCCCATCCTCTCCTTTGTACTGTGAAGAAGTTTCTGGAGAAAGATGGTGGTGACATTCGCTCAGCAACGTGGTTGCACATAACTCTGTGTAAAGTGGTTTAACATGCTAAGCTGCATGTTCTGTGTATTTTATAAGATGAGTCAATGAATTAAAATTGAAGCTATTTTTAAAAAATAAACAGCAGACAGACAGACAAAAACGCTTTAGGAGTTTTATTCTCCATGACGTTTAGCCTTGCTAAAACTTTGGTTACTCACTTTGGTAGATCACCATTTGGGCTGTAAATGTCCATCAAGGTACATGTGGTAACAGCTGGATTATCTGCCTGTGGTACCAGCAGGAGGGGGGGGCAGAGGTTTTGGAAGTGGGGCTTCAGAAGGGAGGAGGTAGGGCACCGGGGTGGGGGTGTGCCCTTTAAGGGATGGGGAAGATTTGCAGAAAGAGGGCAGGATGGGAGAGGTAGGACTCGGGGATGGAGGAGGCCTGTTTAACTCTGATTTCAGTCAGAACAGTTGCTGGCGCCTTTAGATGAAAGTTGTCCCAGCCTTCTCCACTTTCTCCTGCTAACGTCATAACGTAAGGCGTGCCAGGAAAGGCGGCTGAGAACTTGAGTTCCAAGCATGAGGCTGAATTCTCTGTGTTTTTTTTTCCCCTTGTAATGATTTTTTCTTTCTTGTCCCCCACCTTCTCTGGGTCCCCTCTTTATCACAAAAAGGAAGTGCTTCCTCGGTGGTGGCCAAAGAACTTTCCAGAAAAAGATAGGAACATCTTTTCTCATGACTGCCTCCAATTTGTTGGCCCGTGAGCATGTTCCCTAAGGAAACCCAAGCCCTATGATGAGCCCCATCCCAAACCTGCCCTTTTGTGTGAAGGGTTTCTAAGGTGAGTATATTTCTCTTTGTCCTAGGTCTCCTCAAGGGTAGGACAGGGGGCCCTGGTTGTGGCCGTTCAAGAGTCCAGTACCACTTCTTTCAAGTATCCTCAGGAAGATCCAAACTGGGAAAGAAGACAGCTCAGCATGGGCTGCTGATAAGCCATCTTTTCAGGAGGCCATTGAAGAAGTGAGATCCTCCCACTAGTCAGTGAACTGGAGAAAATGTGAACATCAAAGTAAATGATGATGGCTTGGGGGAGGGAAGAAGAGCGCTTGCCTACCATATGCAAGAGCATCAGGTTCTACCTCAGCACCACATAAACAGTGTGGCGGTGCATGTCTATAATTCCAGCACTTGGGAGGCAGAGGTAGGAGGATCAGAAGTTCAAGGTCATCTTTCGCTAGGTAGTGAGCTGAAGGCAAGCCTGGGATACATGAGGCTGTCTCAAAAAATTAAATGAAGTAATAATGGCAGAAGCCATTTGTTCCCAATTCCCACTATAGCCCATTGATTATAGAGTGGGATGTCACGAGTCCACATCCCCAAATGAATAAGTAGAAAATTCAGACACACAAAAAAGATATTTATATAGTTTAAACTACCTCTCTCAATATACTTACTAATTACAAAGAGCAATCACAGTTCTGGCAGATGCATCCTTCTGCAAAAAGATTAAAAGAGGATGGCCAGCTGAGTTCTCAGTCCATCTGCCAGGCTGCAGCAAAAGGACCCCAGCATCACCCTTGTGCCATGCCTGGCTGAAGATGAATGCCTGACTCTTATGGGAAACACAGAAAGTTCCAATTGGAGGATCTTTCTGTAACGTAAGTTGTCTTCAAAAGAGTCAGGGTCATGAAAGGCAAAGACCTAAACACTTTCAAACTGAAGCATAGGAAAAGACAGGAAACTAACCACATACAGCTTTGTTTCAGGTCTCTTAACCATGAAGGGCATTATTGGGACAACTGGTATACCTTCAGATGGGGTCCAACGTGTGGGCAGCAATGTTCACATTTTGGTGATGGCTGAACTGTGACTATGCAGGATGGCATGCTTGTTTGTAGGACTTATACACTGAAATGTCCAGGGTGACTGGATATCACAGCAACAACTGGCATATCTGATCATTTAAGGAAAAATTCTGTGTACTGAGCTCTTGGTTTTAAATAAATGTTACCATGTCTCAAAGTGAAAAGAGAGGGAGGAAAGGAAGGGAGGAAGGAAGGGAGGGGGAGAGAAAAGAACAGAGGAAGGAAGAAGGAAGGGAGGGAGGGAGGGAGGGAGGAAGGAAGGAAGGAAGGAAGCAAGGAAGCAAGGAAGGAAGGAGGCAGCACCATTACAGTGAGGTTCATTCAGTTGGTCCTAGCTTCAAGCCTTGGCTTCTCCTTGAACTTGTGGAGCCCGTTTAGAGATTCCTGTAAGAATGTGTACCGGTTGCTTTAGTAGCATCTAAGGGGAGAGGTTTACTCAGATGCATGATATGGAGACGCAGTCCATAAGACAGAAAGGGCATAGAAGCTGAAGTGACTGCCTGTGGCAGCAAGAGTTGGTGGCAACTTCTTTACTTGTTGGCCAGCCAGGAAGCAGAGGTTGGGTCAGAAGCAGTGTTTTCAAGGCTACCCACAGTGACCTATTTCTGCTAAGTAGACTAAAGCTTCCACAGCTTCCTAATAATTCAAATCTTAGTAAGACCTGTGTGGAACTGGGTGGAGGCAGAGGGAGGAAGGAAGAAGGAAGAGGAGGCAGTATGAGCAACAGGTAAATGTCTGTACTTAATCTGGTGACAGCCCAATACTTGATTGGAAACATCTTTAAGTGGCTGCATGTGTTCCTGTGTATAGAAACTTCTAAAACTGGAGATCCTACCATTCATACAGTTTATGACCTTACCTATTAATATCTTCTGAAAATTACTTTTTTTTTGAAGATAGGTCTTGCTGTGTAGTTTTAGCTGACCTAGAGCTTGTAACATAGACTCAACTGGCCTTGAACTCACAGAGAGCCACCTGCCCCTGTCACCCACGTGTTGGGCCTAAAGGATGTGGTACCACGCCCCGTGACACGTTATTCTAAAGGTTAGTTAATAAATAGCCTTCGGTGGTGAATCATAGTCATTTATTTAACTAACCCCAGCTGTAGTTCGGCTTAACACTCCTGTTCCACCCTCCGTCCTCCGGATATTGGCATCTGTTATTCCTCAGTACGAGAGCAAAAAGGAAAACGCCTACAAGATAATTTCTAGGAGACCTTATAGTGTTTCTGCTTTCCCATGGGCTGTGGAATTGGGCTGTGGAGGGGAAGTTTTGGGAAATGAGTTGAATTCATTTTTTTTCTTTTCTTCATTTATTTATTTGTTTGTTTGTTTGTTTGTTTTTGATGGTAGAAGACTCTCCTGGAGACTGAATTTAGGGGCCTCATGCATTCAAAGAAAGCACTCTACACCAAACTACAGCCCCAGCCCCGAAATGATCTGAATTCAAATTCCAATTCTCTTCTTCCCAGAAGAATCTTAGGACATGCTACCTAATATCTCCATGCCTCAGTTTCCTCATCTGGAACATAGGGGTGAAATAAAACATACACAAAGTCACTGAAAGACTGACAAGTTGTGAAGCCTTCACACAGGGTATATGTTCATATAGGGTATGTGATCACTGGTTTTAGCCATTGTTAGTATTATGAATAAATGCGAGGCAGCTTTTGAGGTCCAGAGAAAAAGACAGCAAGTAGGTGAGCCCCTTCCCCGAGAGGCCAAAGTTCCCTCTCCTGGTGACAGGGGTAATTATGATGGAAAAAACATTTTGCAAGGCCTGGAGCTGACATATACTCCTCATGACATTTCAATCTCCGAGTAATAGATTCCGTTGCCTACAGAGCCGTGGCATTTCCATTTATTGCCTTTTCCTCTTCTCTCTCAGACCTGGAGTCTACTCCTGTTGACTCTATTCTCCCTCCAGCCACCAGGCGCTGTTCCTGGACAAGACTCACTGCTAAGCCAGGTCTTCTCTGGCAAGGGGGCCTGAAGACCCAGCAAGGAATGTGGAGAGCGCTTAGTCCCCCTCCTGTCCTTACATTTCCTCCCAGTGGTATGACCAGACGATGTTGGGTATAACTTTAAGATCATTACATTGGTGTCAACACTTCGTGATGTTGTCCAAGGCACTATACTGTGATTGTGACCATAACCCTAGTGTTCCAGAACATGGTCCCCCCGACACACTCAGAGACGGCAGTCTATATGTTTCAATGGTGTTTTATTTCACTAAAATTATTTATTTAATTAAGCTAAGGAAGCAAACTTCTCAGTGGGGGAACATGAGTAGAAGATGGGGGGATTGGGCATAACCCAGTCTTCACAGTCTTAGGGTTCCCATTGCTTCGATGAAACACCACTACCTAAAGCAAGTTGAGGAGGAAAGAGTTTATTTGGCTTACACATCACATTACTGCTCATCGTCCAAGGAACAGGGCAGGAACTCAAACAGGGCAGTAACCTGGCATGCGGAGGCCATGGAGGGTACTGCTTGCTGGCTTGCTTCCCATGGCTTGCTCTGCCTGATTTCTTTTAGAACCCAGGACCACCAGCCCTGAGATGGCACCACCCACAATGGCCTGCCCCCCCCATCCATCATTAATTAAGAAACTGCCCAACAGGCTCGCCTACAGCCCAATCTTGTGGAGGCATTTTCTAAATTGAGGTTCCCTTCTCTCAAATGACCGTAGCTTGTGTCAAGTTGACATTAAGATATCCACCACAAACGCCTATGACACACTTGCTGGGAATCTCACACTGTGATTCAAGGCGTGCTGAGTGAGGGTGTGGGCAGTTTTCCTTTAAACTGTGGGTAATCATTCCCCTGATCCCCGTTATGAAGTTCTAACTGGTCTCCTTCTCCTCTCATATCGTCTAGCCCTGGCTCTTTGTATTCATCTGCTCTGAGCCCCTTCTGCCCATCTTTCAGGCCCAGGCCAGGCACGGCAGAGCAACACAGAAAAGCAATGATCTCCTCACCCAAGGGTGCAGTTTGAAGGTGGGGAATAAAATGCTTGCTGGCATTTTATTTTTAACCTCCAGCTGTAAACATGGCTTGGTTACCCAACGAGCTGTGAAATCTCTCCTTTCTTCTTCCACCAAGGCCTGCCCACCCGGGCCATCTTCAGGCCTGGTTTAATCACCACGAGCTTCACGTGACAGAGAAAAATCAACTGACATCAAAGTTTCTGCTTCAGTCCTGGAGAAAAAAAGCTGTCTGCACACCTTCAGTGTCGAAGTTGCCGCTTATCTTATCAGTAAAAATACCATAAAACAGCAGGGAAAACCTTGACTCATATTCCAAACAATCTCCATAACCTGGAAGGGTGGCTTTCTTTATGCTCCGAGAGTAAAGATAAAAGTAATTATTTCTTGTCCAGGAAATAGAATGGTGCTTGGGCAAGGAGTAAGGAAGAGGATCGCAGCCCAACTTCTCTAAGCATGGCAGGGACGTGTCAAGAAAGCAGACGTGGGGAGGGGGTGTTGTGGAATATTATTTTAACTAGGCAAAGATGTGTTGCGTTTGTTTGTGCTCCAGAATATGACTTTAACTGTGTAATGGTGCATGGCTCCTGTTTATGCTGCCCTTGTTTAACGATGCAAGGATATTTGTTTAATTAAGTAAAGATGTGTTGCTTCTGTTGCGCCTTGCCTGCCTAAGGCACCTGATTGGTCTAATAAAACACTGAACAGCCAATATATCTAGGCTCGTGATAGGAGGGGCTGCCAGGCAGAAAGAATAAATAAGAGAAATCTGGCCAGAAAAAAAAAAGGAGGAATGAGAGGAGGAGGAGAGAAGGAGGAACATGCTTGGGGCTAGCCAGACAGCCACTAGTCAGCCAAAGAGAAGCAGAGAAAGTAAGATACACAGAAGAAAGCAAGGTAGTAAGCCCTGAGGCAAAAGATAGATAAAAAGAAACGGGCTAATTTAAACTAAAAGGAGCTAGCCAGAAACAGGCCTAAACTAGGCCCAGCATTCAAAACTAATAGCAAATCTCTGTATCATGATTTGGGAACTGGTTGGTGGCCCAAAACAAAAAAAGCAGTGGCCTTTGTGTGGTGACCTGCCAACTCCAACTCCTTCCTGGATTCAGCGTCGGAGAAGCCATGTCCTGTGGTAGTTTGATTGTTTCGAGAACGCCACAGAATTTTCCAAGGTGGTTTCTGATATTCGGCAAAGCTTGGAAATTTTGAATCCCCCTCCATCACAGAAAGACAAGCTTTTCTTCCCCCAGTGTTTGGGGAAACTGAGAACCTTGCACATGTTAGGCAAGTGCTCTGTCGGTGAGTTACACTGATTCCTGCCCCTATTGTCTTTTCTTCCTACTACTAAAACATACCAAGAAAAATGGTTTTCCCACAATTAAAAAAGTTACCACTCCAAACATACACATGGAAAAAATTAAGAAATTAAGACGAATTTGTAATTTTACCGAAAGACACCAGCCTTACTTCATCCCGAGCTGGTCCCCTTTTTTCCAGAAACCATTTCTCTGAATTATAAAGTTTTAAATTTCCTGATGGTTAGCTCCACAGTGATTAAAAAATGCTATACAGACTTTTGTGGCCTGTATTTATCCTTTATACACTGACTTCCTGTCCGAGTGAGTTTCACCCTTTCTCTCTTCCAAGCTCCCCCGCCCTTTACAGAAAATATCATTAGCTTCCGTGCATGGCTTTTATAAAACCCTGCCACGGAGTTTCTATTGATCTCATCATGTATTCTATTTTGAAAGCAGTTTCTGCTAACTTAAAGAAAAATCAATACCGAGTGGAGGAACAGAGTGAGAGGCATGGTACCTGCTACATGCCTATAATTCGATCTCTTGTGAAGTTGAGGCTGGAGATTCAAGGCTTGAGGCCAGACTAGGCTACAAAACAAGCTCCGGACCAGCCTGGGCTACATAGTGAGACTCTTAAAAAAAAAAAAAGCACCCATTTGTAGCCTGTAATATAGAGGTCACAATGAAACAGCATTTGCTTTTTCCTCTAAGTGCTGTTCCTTGGGAGGCAGAAAAGATTGTCCTTGCTTATTTCCCTTCTTATGGGGAAGTAGAGCAATGGTGAGATAGTCCTCACGTGACATGCTTGCTTAAGTTCAGGTAAAATGATTGTTCTTCTCTGAGTAAGAAGACAGACAACAGACAAAGCTCTCCTTCCTCCATGTTCTAAGTGGTGTGTGCTGCCGCAGAGAGCGAGGGCGTGTTACAGGGAGGCTGGCGCTTAGGCCAGTTTCTCTGCATTGGTCTTACTGGGAGTTGCTTGGCTTTGTGTCTTAGGCCCTAAATAGATCATCACTTGGTGGGGCCGATGGTCACACCACAAGCCAATTTAAAGTCAGCGGCCACATGTGGGTCCACGGTCCACCTGGCTGAGTTTCCCGTTTGTCTTTTTAAAAACTGTTACTCTTTGAGATTATAATGCATTTGGACTTTCAGTTCACAAATGACTTGAAAGATAATGCCCTCCCTAATTGGAACTGGGTTGTCGCCTTTGACACAACCCTTCATCTCTCTGTCTTCCTTCCAAGAACCGGCACCATCACATGTTCCCCTAAGTCTTGGGAACGGGTGGAGAGCAAGTGGCAAGGGTAACCCAAAGGGGCAAATCCCAGGTTCCCGGACTCAGCTGCAAAATCGAATTTTTAGAGGTGTTCTTGTTGAAACGTTCTGTAACCCCTTCTGCAGTCGCAATACAGTTAGCATTCCCAGGGTACTGCTCTAAGCGTCCGTGGCTGTACCGAAATTCTGCATGCTCGTTCCATTTCAGCTTCACGACACCCTGACGTGGATACTCTTATTGCCAGTTGGAAGTGATAAACTTGTATGTGGTAAATTGTTGAAGCCGAGTCATCTAGCTACCGGGAGAGCCAAGGTTGGTGAGCGAGCAAAGCAGTCAAAATCCGAGCGGCTCTGCTCCTCTGTCTCCCTTGCAGAGTTAGTTTTGGTTTTGTCACTTGGTCCTTAACCTGTGAAACAGAACATGGGCAAAAGTACTGTTTAGTCGAGTCAAAGGTTTATGTTTTGACCGAAACGTAGTCGGATCAGTTCTGTGTGCAGGCACTCAGAGAAGGAAGTTTTGAACTTTCTCTGATTGGTCTGACAGGCGTGCAAATAGCGACACTGGTGGCTCTGAAATAATTTGGATTAGAACAACTAGTGAAAGAAACTGATGCATTCCATGCTTAAAATGTCTTATTGTGTTTATTTATTGGTGGAGGCCTGCCAAGGTCGGAGGACAGCTGGCAGGAGTTGGTTCTCTCTTTCAATCATGTTGGGGCCTGGAGAGCAAACCCAGATCACCTGACTTGAATGGTAAGTGCCTGTACCCACTGAGCCATCTCACCAGTTCAAAGATTGATTGAATAATGTGAATTTACCCTGTTACCATTATGGTGCATTATCTTACGATATTCATAGATTTTTCCATTATTGTTGCTACCATATACATATGTTTGATAGAATGTCACATATAAATGTACACATTTAATACAATATATACTTTGGAAATATATATCTGAAAGATATTTCAGTTTCCAAAAGCACATAATATTTCCCTAAGGATATCTTTCAGACATGCCCATGACCCATCTTCTTTCCCACTCAGCTGCAAGAATCTAAGAGTTTGGCCAAGACCCTGCTATCTGCCTTCACTAAGTCTCTGCCGGCCAAATGCTGGCCGCAAAAGGGTATATCTTAAAGGAGATGGGAGTTAGGAAAGATTCAAGTTTACTCAAAACCCACAAGCTTGGGAATATAGAGGGGTTACTGACTTAACTCTCCAATGGGGGGGCTCAGGAGCACAAAGGGCTTTGCAGGGCAGAAGAAAACATGGGGTGGATCTATGTTCTCTTCTCTGAAACTCTGCGGTGAGTTATCCTCCAGGGCCAGTTCCTGCAATTCTCCTTTTGAATCGTTGTGCTTTGTGTTAGTTGAGACATAGAGCCAAACAATGAATTTCTGTGAATCTGGGAAAAAAAAAAAACAACCAACTTAACTGTAAGCGTCTTACCCATCTCCGTGGGACTTTTCTTCAGAATTGAGAATGCCCAGTAAAAAGGAAGGGGACATGGAAGGAAGGGGAGGTGAGGAGGGCGAGAGGAGGGAGAAGTCAAGGACAGCTCTAAAGGGGTGGCCCCTGGTAAAACTTGGCTCTGGATGCAGCCCCAAGGAGGGAAGTTGCTTTGATTTCCAAGAGGGGTGTGTGTGTGTGTGTGTGTGCGTGTGTGATGTGTGTGTATGTGAGTGTGTATATGTGAGAATATATATGTGTGTATATTTGAGAGTGTGTGTATCTGTGTGTGTTTGAGTGTCTGTATGTGATGTGTATGTATGTGAGTCTGTGTGTGATGTGTGTATGTGAGTGTGTATGTATGTGAGGTTGTGCATACATGTGTGTGTGTGTGTGACAGAGAGAGAGAGAGAGAGAGAGAGAGAGAGAGAGAGAGAGAGAGAGAAGGAGTGTGCATACAAGTTTCTTCTTCCTTATTTCTGCTGCCCAAGCTTTCACCCATCTGGATGCAAACACAGAAGCTTCCTGACCCCTCAGACCTGACCTTTTGAGCCCGGACCAAAGAAGAATCAAGTTGGCTTGCAGCTGCTCTCACACTTGCTGTGGGATGGAGGCAAAGGGGAAGGAGAAGACTTTCCCTGGAGAGCACTGCTTTCCTGGAGAGAAACACACTTCCTAAAAGCAACGTAAGCATGATTTATGCAGCGCCCAGCAGCCAGGCTCCTTTTGTTTCTCTCCAGCTCTGAAACACGGGCTGGAGGCTCCTGCTTATCTTTCATCCCAGAAGGAGGCTCTGATCCTTGGAGGAGGACTTGGTATTGTGCCAGGATCTGAATTAGAAACCGCAGCCTTGAGATGATGCCAAGTGGGCCAATTAAGAAGGTGTTGACGACGCTTCCCAGGAACGAGTTTCTAGATATTTTCACTTTGATGGAAAAGTTTAAGCTTCTAAAAATCCCCAAGAACCTCATATTTTCCAGGGAATAGTGCCTGGGCTCTTAAGAGCTTCCAAGAAAACAGGATTCTCGGAAGGTCTTCCGACCTTCAGGCTCACTGGTCCAATCAAGAGATGTATGGAAAAACAAAAGCAAAACAAACTGTGCCTGCTCACACACCCTGAGAGATTTGAGATAAGTTAAGTCTTTAAGAAGTTTGCTGCAAATTAGGACGGTGCACCGGCTTTGGGGAATAAGCTCCCTCCTGTTCTCCCCATTTTTGGCTGCTGGGCACGGCAGGGTTGGCCAACAACAATGTCAGAAGAAGGGGTTCAGATTAACACTTTCCCCACCTGGATTTCTCTCAGAATCCTGGCACACCTAATAATCTTCTTCAAAACTGGCACAGATTGGTTATTACCATCTAAAGTGTAAGGGCCCACGAACCCTGTGTCCTTACTGCAAACCCTACAAGGTAGCCCTCATATCTGTCTGTCTGTCTGTCTGTATATGAGAAAACTAAGTCTTGGGAGGAACCAAGAAATTCAGGGGAAGCTCAGTTGCAAGCGTGACTCAGACAGGTTCGAACTCACGTATTCTAATCTAACTAGGGAATTCCTAAGAACAGGTGAGAGCAAGGTCAGGGCCAGGGTGGTTTGGAGAGTCCGGCTGATCTCCGTGTTGACCTTCAGCTCCTGGACCCTGGTGGTGTTGCTGGAGTCCTGCAAGAGAGGCCTGGCTCTAGTGGGAAGGGATTCTAACAAAATAATAAAAAATCCAGATAATGGAAGAAGAAAGGGTGAAAAACAGCAGAGAAATTTCGTCAGTATAACTATGCAAGCAAGGCAAAGGAGAGCAGAGCCCTTAGCTCTGTCCCAAGGAACACTGACATGAGCTCCCAGGTTATAGGGGAAAGGGAGAGAGGGCGGGGCAAAAAATATGCATAATCAGTCTCTGTCAAGCGGTGGTTCCATTGGTCATTATCTCTCAGCACTGGTTAGGAAGGGCTTTGTTGCAACAAGAAAGTCATTGCTTCCTGAACTCTTGTCGCAGGATGTACTGGACCCTGATGTAAGTGCAAAAGAGAACACCTCATAGCAAAGGTGTCATATGCAGAATGGAGCCAGCAATGCCAAGGTTTTCTGTTTTTGGTTGTCCATTGGGCATTTTGGGGCCAGGTGGGGGAAGAGTTGATGCTTTGAGCAAAGGTAGCCTCTAAGCCAGTGGTTCTCTTTTTTTTTTTATTTTTTTTATTATTTAAGACCTTTATTAACAGGTGCTTGCAGTTTGTTGACTTTTTTTGAAAAAATCAAGTTGTAAACTTTTTATTACAAATCAAAAGTGAAGTTCTTAAAAATCTTAACTTGACCAGATATGAAACAATTTAAAAACCATTAAAGGTGTATTGAGAAAAACCAGACCTTTTTTTAAAAAACACATTTGTCATTACCAAAAAGAGACATCTTTAGGTAAAAATAATAAAAACCCCATGCTGCATAGATAATGCAGATAGTTCTAGCGTATCTGGTCAACGGGCAAAAAGCAAGCACTTAAGGTCTTCAGCTCCAATCTTTGTTCATTTCTTATTGCTGGAATTTCATATTCTTTTCTTCTTGTTGGATGACCAAACCGGATGATGGTAGAGATGGTAAGCCGGCATTTACTCAGCCCCGCCCTGCTCAGCCTCGGGAGCGGACGAATTCTCAGCTGGTGGATCGGCTGCTTTTGTCTCTTTGCCATCTTGTGGTTTAGGGTTCTCTGGGCGTCTGCGTCGGTAATTGAAGTTGCGGCGATACCGACGTTGAGGTGGCTGCTGACCTTGGGTCTCGTCTCCTTGATTTTCTTTGTCCTCTTCATTGCCATCCTCTCTAGGCTGTCTTTGGCGAGGAGGGCCCCTGCGAAATCGTGGTCTGTAACCCCGATACATATTCTGTCTCACTGGTCTACCTTGCTCTCCTGCACCCTGGTTGTCAGCACCCTCCATTACTTCTCCTTGCACAGGAGGGTTGGAATACTGTGGTCGACGTCCATAGGGTCTCCGCATATAGTAAGGTGGGAACCTTCGCCTGCGATAAGGCCGGCGTTGTTGGGCTTGGCCTTCAGGAGCGCTTTCCGATCCCTCATTCTTTTCCCCACTCTCACTATTCTGGTAATTTTGCTGGTAATTACGTGGAGGACCCCTACGACGTGGGTAGCGTCTATAATGGTTACGGTCTGCTGCGTATTTACTGCCTTGAACTGGAACTCCACCAGGGCCTGTAACATTTGCTGCCTCCGCACCCTTTTCTCCTTCAACAACATCAAACTCCACAGTCTCTCCATCTCCTACACTGCGAAGGTACTTCCTGGGGTTATTCTTCTTTATGGCAGTCTGGTGTACAAATACGTCTTCCTTGGTGTCATTCCTGTTGATGAAACCGTATCCGTTCCTTACATTGAACCATTTTACTGTTCCCAAAACCTTCGTTGCGATGACCTTCTTGTCCCCGCCGGCGGGCGCCGCCGATGTGAGGCCGCCCGGGCCGCCACTCCCCGCGCCGCTGCCCGTGGAGCCGGGCTTGGTGTCGGCGGCGCTGAGGGCAACGGCGGGGGCGGCGGGTGGCTGCTGGGTCTCGGCCTCGCTGCTCATGGTTGCGGTGGTGGTGACTGGGGCCGGCTGCGACGGCTGCGGCTCCTCCCGGGGTGTGATGGTGACTAGGCCGGCGGCGGCGGTGGGGCTCTCAGGGCTCTCTGGGGTCCGCTCTCCGCTCCCGCTACCGATCGAACTCAAGCCAGTGGTTCTCAACTTGTGGGTCATGACCTCTTCACAGAGGTTGCCTAAGACCATCAGAAAACACATATGTTCACATTGCAATTCCTAACAGTAGCAAGGTTGCAGTTATGAAGTCGCCATGAGGATCATTTTATGGCTGGAGGTCACCACAGCATGAGGAACTGTACTAAAGGATCAAAGGTTGAGAACCACTGCTCTAAGTTCCTGTTACCCCCAGGAGCAGCAGGAAGAAAGCAGGTGAGAAAGCCCCTTTTTATTAAACTATTATTTTAATAATCATAGAGCCAACACAGCCAGCCCAAGATGACCGAAGACTGGAAACGAGTCCCAGACGTAGGTAGATGAAGGCCGGGGTCAGCTCTGCTTTTGGGGCGGAGTGGAGGCATAATAGGATGGGCCATTAGGAGCGTCTGGGGTGGGGGAAGAATGCGCAGATGTTGGAGGCATCAATCCACAGGCCTACAACTCATTTACTGTAGCTGATTGAGGGATGAGGTTTGGAGCTGGGAAGTGGGAAAGAGCCATTATAGAAGGGAAGAGAAGGGCACACAGAGAACGGGGCACCAGAAAGACACATAAACTGGGAAGCGGGATAAAATCAGCTTAGGCTTTGGACATATGACTATGGATGGGTTTTAAAAATCCTAAACTATAAATTATCCAACTTGCAAATAAAAACGTTAAGCAAGTATTGAATGTAGCAGACACTTTCCTTACACTGAGCTAAAACCCATGCGCTGGCTTGCCTGCCCTCTGAGACAGTCACATCACCATTCCCTAGTGACTCCATGTTGGTCTTGCATCACAACTGCATTTTATCTTCTAACAATTTTGCAAGAACTGGATCTTTAAAAAAAAAAAAACAAAAAAAATTACACTGCTTAGACAAGTGCTTGCCTTCTGCCTACATCTCCCCAGGAGTCTTCCCTGGGGCTGGATGTTGTTTCTCTTTTTTGGAGATTGGTTGTGGATTTGCTGAGAACGAAACCATTCCTCAGAATCACAGCACAAACCCCCCACCGCCTGTGGTACCTCCCGACACCTGGATTTCCAATTGCCTCTGCAGAGCCGATGGACTGAGCTCATTTATATACCCACGGCCACCTGCAGTCAGTCGAGAGCCGTAAAATGTTGCTATTCCCTCAGAGGTCAGCACTCTAGCTCAGCAAATTCCTTTAGCCCTTCATTCCTGTCCCGCATAATCCCAAAGCCCCAAGTATCTGGATCTCTTGTTAATGCAGATTTATTATGATTGGTATACGAGCCTCACGAAGCCACAGTTATAAGGGCAAATAACCAGAAGTCATACTTACCAGTGCCAAACGTCCAACTCTCAGCACAAATATTTGGAGAGTTTTGTTCTTCTCTAACTTGATTGCTTTTGGAGGAGAGAATCCATAGTGTTTCATAGTTTATGACCCAGGTGGGACTCATTTTCAGGGATCTGATCAGGTGCGTGTGTGCATGCGTGCGTGCGTGCGTGCGTGCGTGTGTGTGTGTGTGTGTGTGTGTGTGTGTGTGTTTGTATCTCTGCGTGCACAAGAGTTCTGCTCACTTCTAACTGGAGTGACCTAGGTTTGTTTCAAAGAGGAAATTAGGTGCAATGGAAGAAGCCGTTGACTGGGTGTCGTGAAGTTTGAATTCTGGCCCTGGCTATGTGCTCCCTAAACAACCAGTTCCTCCATCTTCCATTTTGTCCCATGCCAGACCTGTCGCTGTCTCAGCCTGGAGGGCTGGCTTAGTCATCTCCCAGAGGGGGTGGTTTTCATTCCCTGTGCTTGGGGCACACTTTTAGTTACTAGTTAGTGAAGCACAGTTAAACGTTCAAGGACTGCAACAACACTGGAGATGTCGGCCACCCTTAAGTCCATCCCTTACTACAATAGATCTGTACCTCCCAATTCCCGTAAAGACACCCACAGTGTGTGTCTCCATATCTGGTCAGTGAGTTCCTTCTGTAAGTTGCCCCCCCTCCACTCACTGTATTTCCTGAATAACCCAGAACAGCAGGTTTCCCACTGTATCTTTTCATTCTCTCCATCTCTGTCAGACCCATGCCTCCCAGCGCATACTCTCAAACCTTTGTCTACACCGCTTAGCGATCCATCTGATATATGAGCGTGTGCAACACAGAATGCTCAACTGTAACCCAAACTGATTTGTAAGCAAGTTGGGCTAAATATTAAGAATAACTATGTCCAAGGGTCACAGAGCTAGAAAAGCTAGTCTTATAGCTTTTCTCAATGGAAACAAAACACACTGAGGCAAGAGCTGACGGGGCTGGTTCTGTAGGCTGAGTATGTTCTGGAAGGGCTCAGATACCAGAGGACTGGTGCTCACGTTTCTGTGTTGAGGGTACTGAGAAGGTGCCTCGGGAAGAAATTAAGGTAGGTCTCAGGAGACTACTGTTACTGCCTTCAAGGGTGAGATGGCCTAACAGGGTGAGCCTGATGTTTCTCTTGGTCTCTGAGTTTTGTTTCATCCTCTCATCCCCCCAACTTCCAACATGATGCCACCCACCATGGTGTGAAGTTGCCAAGGGAACTCCCAACAAAGGCTGAACCAAGAAGGCCACCTGATCTCGGACTCTTGGCTTCTAACTCCGTGAGACAAATAAAACCCCCTTCTTTAAAAAAATACGGGGCTTCAGATTTTCTATTGTAACAACTAAAAATAGATTAATATATGTAGAGTGTTTAATTAAGTCTATATTAGTTGGAGAAAGGAGTCCTTATTGAAGAGAAAGTGAGCTGAGATGTCTCCTCAAGGCCCGGCACCCCCCCTTCCCCCCGCATCTGCAGAGCTTTGGGAACATTGTTGGAAGAGCGAACGGAACGGCTCACAGGGCTGGACTATGAGCAGCAACGGGACAGAAGGTTTTTTAAGTACTCAAAGACAGGTTGTGGAGGGCACTAAAGCCTTGGCTCTGCTGGCTTCCTGTAAATCCTCTTTGCTTCCTCTAATGCCCTCTCCAAGCATCGGCTGGTTTGCTGTTCTAGGCAGAGAAAATGGCAACCTGCTCAGTGGCCGCTCGACAGCGATTCCGAACTGTAGTCAAAGAACTGCGAAGATCAAGGCTTTCAGACGCTGGCAGCAAGTGGATCAAAGGAAGTCTTTATCAGTGTCTGGTGGGGTGTGACTTTAAACACCAGAAAATTGGCCTTTGGAGTCCACGTATTTATCATTAAAGTGTGTCTAATTTCTAGGGAAACAAGGAACAAGGTCCTCAGCTCCCAGTCCATATTTTTTTTTTTTAAACCAGGAAATGAGTAGGTAACAGGCCTGTGATCTTCCCTTTCTTCTCTAATGAGACTCAGGCATTAGAGTAGGTGTGTTTACGGTGTACCAGAAGTGCACTGAACACTTCAGATGCAGAAGCGGCTGAGGCCCCTGCCCTCCTGTAGCCTGCGGGGAAGCTGGGCAGTTATGGGAGGTACCCACAACCTGGTCTGGCTGATGCAAAGAGAGGGGCACAAACCCGGGCTCCAACCTGCAGGAAGCCCGTGTGATTGAGGTGGGGGCAGTGCACCAGGACGCACAGTTCCTAGAGGAAAAGAGGGTTGCTACAGTAAGATTAGCGTCGAGAATGTAGAGGGATACCGCCAAGGCGCTAGGACCCAGAGCGAGTCAGCGGTCACCTTATCCCGGAGCCCTGGAAGCCATGCTAGAACTTATTAAGAAGAATGAAAAAAAATCCCTGGAAGATTCTGGCTAGGAGATTAAGATGAGTAACTCTACACATGTGTAAGAGGAGCCAGGAAAGGCCTCTTGCTAGAGATCAGGGACTGATTGTCTCAGCAGGTTTTGAGAGAGCTGCCCAGAGGGGGCTGCTTTGTGAGCTGTGCCCACGTGTGTGCATTGTTGGAACTACATAGTTCTCTCTACTACATCCCCTTCTACTTTCCCCTTTCCCCCATCCCCATCTGGCGAGGCCACCAACTCCCAGAGAAGGGCAACCGGATGCTGACTTCTTCCCGTCGTACGATTTTTTTTCATCTCGGCTTGAGCTGCTACCGGAAGTCCGCTTTTCTTTTCCTTGGTGTCGCGGTTGGAACTTTTGAGCGCATGTTACGAGTACCGTCCCCCGTCGAGCGACATTCCCAGTGAGGCAACCAGACATCTTCAAAGATGACTGGGAATATTTCCTCCTCTTCATCTAGATGCCATTCTTCCTCCTGTTCATTCCCGTTGGGGTTGGAGAAAAACACGAGCTGACAGCAACTTCACTGTACACGCCCGGTTATCTCGTGGGAAGGCAGTGAAGACTTTGATGTGTGTGGACTCACTGGTGCTGCTGTCCTACAGAATCCCATTTTGTACAGATTTAAGCAGAGTTTCTGGAAGGATCAGGGTTGGGACATGGAGTTGGAGCCAATCTGCATCCCACATTAAAAAAATAGTAATAAAAAAAACAAGACTATTAAGAATGACTCATGAGCACCCACTGAAGGCAAATGCTTACTGGAAGACTTTATGCATGAATGAATGACCACAGCCCGCATTGCATCTGCAGGCATGAAGTAGAGCCAGGCTAAAACTTCAAGACCCCAGGCCAGCCTCATCCATGAGTGTCCGGTCCAAACAAGAGAGATTGTCTCAAAACCCAAGGTGGAGAATGACTGGGGAATGACCTCTGACCTCCACACACCTGTGCAGACACACACATGTGCACAGATACACACACATGCACCACACAATCTGTACTTACAAAGGCATCTCCTCACTGGACACAAAAGGGAGATTCTAACTCTCTGTGGTCTCAGTGGATAAAGTGACCACTTAAATCTGTGCCAGAATCAGGCACAGTGGCACATGCTTGCCAACCCACAGGCCAGTCTACACTACATACAGTGTGAGACCGTACTTGCTATTTTGATGTCATTTTAACACAAGAGTCATCAGAGAACAGGGGACCTCATCTGAGAACATGTCTCTATAAGATTGGGTTACAGGCCAGACTATAGGGCATTTTCTTAATTAGTGATTGATGGGAGAGGGCCCAGCCCATTTGGACGGTGCCATCCCTGGGCCAGCAGTCCTGGATTCTATAAGAAAGCAGACTGAATGAACCATGAGGAACAAACCAGTAAGCAGCATCCTCTATGGCCTCTGCATCAGTTCCTGCCTCCAGGTTTCTGCCCAGTTTGAATTCCTGTCTTGACTTCCTTGGATGATGAACTGTGGTGTAGAATTGTAAGCCAAATAAACCCTTGCCTCCCCAGCTTTGCTTTTTCGGCCATGATGTTCATCACAGCAATAGTAGCCCTAACTAAGACAGAGACATGTCTCAAAACAAAATCTGAGCAAAACTTTTCCATATTCAAAGTGCCTTCTCTACAGCTTCCCCCCTTCAAGTGGATACCCGACCCCCTCGTTCACTTTTGTTTTAGGGGACATAGCATTTAAGTCTAAAGTCAAAGCTACCATTTTGACATTTACTCAGAATCTTGGCATTATTTCCTGGCTATTTCCCACCAATACATGACGTACGCTTCACTCAATATTTTTTTTTTTCTGGTTAATATAACTTTTTATTATACAGCTTTTAAATTTTACTCCTCTCTCTTGTAGTTTGGATGTCCCCCCAAAGACCATGAGTTAAAGGTTTGGTCCTCATCCACTACGGGAAGATGGTAAGGGAACCTGCCTTGTGGAAAGCAAGTTAGGTCATTGGGGGAGTGTCCTTGAAGGGATAGTGACCTCAGTCCCCTTAAGTCTCTCCTTTTCCCATCCCTACTGCTAGGACGGGAGCAGCTTTGCTCTATGACTTAACTGCCTTGATGCTCCTCCAGCCTCTCCATGGGCCTAAAGCCACCTGCCCAACACTGACGGAAACATCTGGCTTACCCAGAAGACCCCCCCTCCATCCTCTTCACACTGTTCTGTGCGGTCATTTCTCCAGAGAGATGGAGAACCGACACACTCCGCCAGTGATGATCAGTCCTGCATGGGGTCTGCCCCAGCAGTGCAGTACTTGAGATGCTCGTCTTGTCAGAACAGGGTTGACGTCACTGAGAAGAGCTTGTTACCTGATGTGCAGAGAAACCAGTGCTATGAGCCTGGGTTTTACAAAAAAAGAAAAGGCTTTCTTGTACATCCGACTGGCAGGAGCTACAAGCTCAGATCTAATTCTCCAATCTGTTAGAAGTCAGGGGAGTTTGCCAGAGGTGAAAAGAGATCTATTGCTTGTTGGTTGGATGACAAGCTCAAGGCAAGCTGGTGAATATTATTTCAAGGTGTGTTACTTTGGTGTATGCTGTGGAACATTGGTCTAATGATATAAAGATGTCTTGCTTTTGTTTCTGCTGTATTTGTTTAACTCTGTGAAGCTGTGATTTGTTGCCTGTCTAAAACGCCTGATGGCCTAATAAAGAGCTGAATGGTCAATAGCAAGGCAGGAGCAAGGATAGGCAGGGGCTGGCAGACAGAGAGGATAAACAGACGGAGAAATGAGGAAGAGGAGGAGCAATGAGAGAGGAAGGAGAGGAGGACATCATAGGGCCAGCCACCCAGTCAACCATAGAGTATGAATGAAAGTAAGATATATGGAGGTAAGAAGAGGAAAAAGCCTAGAGGCAAAAGGTAGTCAGGATAATTTAAGAAAAGCTGACAAGAAACAAGTTGAGCTAAGGCTGGGCATTCATAACTAAGAATAAGAATGTGTCTCTGTAAGTGTGATTTATTTGGGAGCTGGAGGATGCTTCCCCCCCGCCCCCAAAGTCAAAAGAGTAAAACATAACACAGCAAAAGACCCATCCTTGGTGTGGGAGGTCCTTCGGTCTATGTGTTGCTTTTATTGGTTGATGAATAAAGAAATTGCTCTGAGCCTACAGCAAGACAGAACTTAGCTAGGTGGGGAAAACTAAACTGAATGCTGGGAGAAAGAAGGCAGAGTCAGTGAGAAGCCATGTAGACCCTGCCTGAGACAAATGCTGGAAGTTTACCCAGTAAGCCACAGACTAATGGCAATACACAGATTAATGGAGATGGATTAATTTAAGATATGAGTTAGCCAGAAATATGCTTAAGCTATTGTCCAAACAACATTACGAATAATATAGTTTCTGTTTCTGTATGATTATTTCAGGGCTGAGCAGCCAGGAACAAGCAAGCGGCCTCCTACAACACATCTTTTTCTTTTTTCTTTTTCTTTTTCTTTTTTTTTGGTAGGGTGTGTGTGAAGCTAAGCTCTCTGCACCAGGGACTTTTGAGTTCGTAAAAATCATTGACCAGACAACCTGAGTTCTCATGTCCATTCCTAAAGAGCTGGCCTCAAACTCTACACACCGTTAGCAAAAAACCTGGTGGCTTTGCCTGGAAAAACCACTTAAAGTTAAGGAATTTATGTCCACGTGTGCCCAGGCCTCTGCTGCTTTCACTCACGGTCCGCAGTGGAGGCTGTCGTCAGCTGGGCAGCACGGGGTGGGGTAGGGGCTACCATTCCTGCCTGCCTGCCTGCCCCCAGCCTTCATCTCTTCCCGCCTTCGAGCCCTTTCATGGTTAATTCTTTAAATCCGATCCTTTCATTGAGGAATGAGCATGTGTGGGTTTCTTTGTCCTCAAAGGGTCGGCATTAGGCTGTGAGGACCTTCAAACAGAATTTTATCCTCCTTTAAAGATGAAAAAAAAATCGATTCCCCTTTTATAAATTATGAAGATGTTTAGCTAATCACGTTGAAGATGTACGTTATTAGGATTTTCCGCAGGATGGCAGTGGCAGATGGATGTCTGTTGGGTAAAGGGAGGGTTCTTCTCATAGCCTCTTCGTTGCTCTAAGTCCACTAGGCAAAGCAGGATTTCTTCAGGGCTTCGCGTGTTTTAGAACTGCACTCGAGGGAAAGGAACCCTCGTCTTAATCCTCCCCAGTGTGCTTCTCAAGGGCTCACAAGGGTGTTGTCGCTTAGGCAGCTACTCTGTGATTCCTTTGTCTAACAGAGATCCAAAGCTACGTGGCCACAGCAAAAGAAAAAAACCAACCCCACTTGACTGACTGCTTTGAGGCGAGCATCTACAGGGGATGTAAAATTCAGTTCCCAGGCTGGTGAGATGGCTCCGTAGGTAAAGGTGCTTGCCGCCACCGAGTCTGACAACCCGGGTTTGGTCTGCAGGTCCTGCAGGGCTCAAACACTGTGGTAAGGAATGCATGGTGGCAGGGGCTGTCCTAGCTGTGGCTCCGAGAGCTCGAGGCGGCTCGCCAGGCTGTAACATTGTGTTTATGCGCAGGGAGCTGAGTGAGGTGAGTAATTTTTCCTTTTCCTGGTTTTATTTGGTCCAGGACCCAAGCCTGTGGGATAGCACCATCCATATTCAGGGTGAATCCTCTTCTTCAGTTAGCCCTGCCCCTCCCCCCTGATTCTCTCATGAATACCCCCAGACGTGTGTCTTCTGGTTGGTTCTAAATCCAGTGAAGTTGAAGGGAAGGAAGCATCACAGGTCACTCACTGTCTTCTCTTTAATCCAGCAAAATTTCACGGCAAATTCAAGCCACAACACTGACAAAACACAAGTGTGCCGTAGCCATGCCCAGTGTAAGAGGAATTGGCCCAAAGCTGCTTTGCCTAATCCTTCATTTCATCAATAATCATTCTGCTACAATGCCAGATGGACAGAGCTGTTTTCTTGGGATTTCATGCAGGAGTGATGATCATATCAAACTCAGATTACTTCTGTGTAACCTTTCTTCTTTGATGGCTGCTTTAAAAAAAAAAAAGATTTAGTTGACATGTATGGGTATTTTACCTGTGTATATCAGCACTGCATGTCATAAGAGGTGGTATTGAATCCCTTAGAATCGGAGTTACAGGTGGTTGTGAGCTGCTGTGTGGGTGCTGGGCACCAAACGTGTGTCCTACAGGAGCAACCTATGCCCTTACCTGCTGAGCTATCTCTCCAGCCCCTTTTTTTTTTCTTTTTCTTTGGCTGAGTTGGGATGAAGTTCAGCCAGGTGAATGATCTACACCTTCAGTATAACTGTTGTTCTTAACTGTCTTCCAGTGTTGAAATTTTGGAACCTAGATATTTGGGCTTCTTTCTCTTGCCTTTCCAGCCACCTCTTGACCACCCCCACTACTCAAGGATTTGCAGAATTCCTAGGGTCCTACAAAAATGCTAAAACTTATTGGGTACAACATCCAATTTCAGTCATGATGGAAAATCGACTTTCCATAATCTCACCCCTGTAATGTACGAGGAAATGACTTGCAGGCATTAGACAACATGCCATCACATGTAATGATCCATGAAGAAAGGAAACTATACACAGTGAGCTTTATGGTTAGCCCTGCAGACAACGTCATTATTGAGGAAAAGAAGTTGCCTCGGGCACACCACAAATAGAAACACAGAGACATTGAGCCCAAGGAGAATGCAATGGTTTTCTAGGCAGAGAAATGGCGGATCCCAGTTCAGAAACGCCGAGGCTGCCTGGGATCTTCAGGATGGGATGCCTGGGAGGAGAAAAGCCCCAAGTTATGAGGCGAGGTCTCCTTGAGTCACTGACAGGGAACTACACTGCACATGTTCAGGGTGAGACGCCAGGAGGGCTGACAGGGATTGATGAGTGCCGGAGTGGGAGATGAGTGACAAACCATCTTGTGAATGAGGAAAGCTCAGCCTATAGCTTAGGATTGTTCCTAACTAACTCCTAGAACTTAAGCCATTTATGTTAATCTACATTTTATCACATGGCATTACCTCTCTTCCACCTTGCACCTCCTGTTTTATCTCTGTGTCCAGGCGTCTCCCACATGCCTAGATTCCTCCTCTTCCTTTTCTCACCAGAAATCCAGCCTCCTCGACCTCCTGCCTAGCTATTGGCCGTTCAGCTTTTTATCACACCAATCACAGAAATACACCTTCACACAGTGTACAAAATATCCCACATTTCCCCAAATATCTTTATGTTCTAGCAGAACATAAAGACCTTAGGAAAAAACTTCAACGAACAGCAGTTAGTAGAGAATCTAGAGGACCAGATGTGAGGAGTAGGGCCAGATGTATCCATATATGAACTTTGTCATAGTTTGTTGTCATAACCACTCTCATTTATTCATTTTTGTTGAGCTCTTGCTGGCCTGATTTAGCAATTATACTTTATCCCAGGTAGATATGCATAGGAAAATACAGTGTAGGTAACTCCCAAGGTCCACTGGTGTTGGGAGCTATAGATCCCTGGCCCCTTGGCTTTCTTTGCCTTCAGCTGCTCTGAGCATGAGACCTTGATGGCAGGCTGATGAGTCTGCAGCTGAAAGATCCTCAGAGCTGGGCGTGGCTAGGATTCCTATTGTAAGCTGCCCCTGAGCACAATAAAGTTTGGCATTCTTGTATCAAGGATGGCCCGTGTCCGTGTCTCTCTCTGTCTGTCTTTGTATGTTTTTAAGTCTCCAGCTTAGTTCCCGGCTCGTGTACTGTCTTGTAGTGGTAGAGGGGCTACAGGACAGGCACAGGACCTGGTGGCTTTTACACACTGGGTTCTTGAAATGTACCCCCTTACAGGTAAAGGGGGAGGAGCTACTGTAGAAAATACTTGTCAGTATCTGTCATACATAATGGAGTAAGTGAACTAACTGACTTTGTGTACATTAGGAAATTAAAGTCAAAACTGTTGCCTTTCCCATTCTGCAGGACTGCTCCACAGCAGAGTGGCCCCTAATAGCTCTTATCCCGACTCCATATTCATTGAATTTCCTAGGGATTGACAACTATTATTCTACGTGTAACTATGAACCGAATGCTATTTGTTTGTCTTCCCTGATGGGAGGCTACACATGTTGACATTATAAGAATTTCCAGAAAAGGAATGGAGGGCAGGAGACAAGACTCTTTAAATATTGTGATGGTTGATGTTGATTGTCCATTTGAGGAGATGTGGGATAAGCACAAGAACAACCCCCTAAGTGTCTCTGAGGAAACTTCTAGATTGAGTTAATTGAAGTAGTCAGAATTACCCTAAATTTGAGTGGCACCACTCCAGTCCTGGGCTGAGTAAGAAGGAGAAAGTGTCTCCACCGGGCTGGAGAAGACATGCTGCTCTTTGCAGGGGACCTGAGTTCAGATCCTAACACTGGAATCAGGCTGCTCACAACAACCTGCCAGGGATCCAGAGCTTCTGGCCTCTACAAGCAACTGTACACATGGATGCATGCACACACACACACACACACACACACACACACACACACACACATACACACACACACACACATACACACACACACACACACACACACACACACACACACACACACACACACAAAACGCCTGTACTATGGGACAGTACATTAGCCGGGAAAGGGGCTGGAGATTTAAACACATATACACACAGGCAGAGACACAGGGACACGGGTCATCCTTGATACAAGAATGCCAACTTTCTTGTGCTCCAGGGAAGCTTATATATGGATCCTTAACTGATAGCCACGCCCCAGCTCTTGGGATTTTTTTCAGCTGTAAAACCCACCAGAAACCATTCCCCTGCCGTCAGGGGAATCACGAGGGTCTCGTGCTCAGAGCAGCTGCAGGCACAGGAAAACAAGTTGTTTTGACCAGCAGGCAAAGGGTCTGAGGCAGGCAAAGAAAGTCAAGGAATCAGCCCCCAACACACACACACACACGCACACACACACCCCTCTTATATACAATTAAAAGTAAACTGAATCTCTTTAAAAAGCAGAGAGACGGAGACTCTGATTTCTGACTGTAGACACGATGTTCGATGAGCTGACCCCGGTTCCTGCTTGAACACGGAGTGAGCGACAACTTTTCCTGCCTTCCCTTGCTTCTGTCAAGGATGTCAGCACGGCAACATTTAAGACAATTAGTGCAAATACTGCCTTTGAAGCCTCTGGGATCTACTTCTCAACCCCGCGTGCGCCAATGTCAATGAGGCCCATAGGATGAGTCCATCTTCTTGTGGGAGATAAAGGAGCTGGCCTTTCATAGTCCTGCAGAACTTGCAACAGTGTCTTCCTATAACGCCTGTGATGTTGCAACATAATTACTGTTGCTTAAAGAGCCTCCACCGATTGCCAGGCACTATGGTAAGTTCTTGGCTTTCAGTTCATTTACTCCTCATTACAGCCTTTTAAGTACTATGCTATTTCCCTCTCTTATAAGGTAGAAGACCCAGGCTTGGAGTTAAGTTACTTGTTTGAGTCACATATTGAAAACTATAGAAGTAGGACTCCACCCTAAACCTCTGGGACACCTCAGCCCATAGACTCATGGGAGTGTTTCTTTTCCGACATATAGATCAATTGTGTCTCTTTTAAAAAAAAATTTGAATTTCTTGAAAGTACTGTACATGTTAATGAAATAAAAATGTAAAAGAAAACAAAAACTGAAGTATAACTCTTATGTTATAAAAGAAAAAGAAAAATGGGACTGGAGAGATGGCTCGTTAGTTAAGAGCACTTATTGCTCTTCTAGAGGACTTGAGTTTAGTTCCCAGCACCTGAGTCAAGGTAGCTCACAATTGCTTATAACTCCAGCTCCAGGGGACCCAATGCCTCTGGCCCCATCAGGCTTCTGAATTCACCTGTGTGTGCCCACATACACACATCACATAATCTAAAATAATAAAAATAACCTTTAAAAATAAATGATCAAATCCATCCCTACATTCCCCATGCCCGCTCACCATTATTTCCTCCCAACTTAATTTGTTTAAACAAAACAAAACAAAATTTAAAAAAAACACTGAATGCACTTGTATGTGCTTATCTGTCTGTGCATGGGTATAGGGCCATCTACTGGGGCATGGATAGTTACTCAGGGGTCAACTATCCCCTGGCAATTCCGATAGATCCTCAGCGGAGTGGAACGTCATGACTCCCTCCCCATTTGTACATAGATCTTGTCTGGCTTGGTTTGGGTTGGTCCTCCACACATCGTCATCACTGCTGTGAGCTCAGACCACAGCCGTCTCGTGTCCCCCGGACACTCTTTCACTGTGGTCACCAAGTACCCCCGCAGTCACAAACGTCTCTGGCTCTTACAGTCTTGCCACCCACTCTTCCACGATGTCCCCTGAGCCCGTGGGGGGAAGGGAGTGATACAGATATCTCGTTTAGGTTTGATCACTTTCATTCTGCAAATTTTATTAATATCGCCAAATGCCTCCCCTCTTGCTATCCATGGTTTTTCTGGCACAAGTGTGAGAAGATCCAGTCTGTATTAGAGCTTTCCTGGAGGGCTTCTGAATTGTGCAATTTGGACAGGATGACGAATCTAAGGCACAGGCCACGGAGGCTGTGCCTTCCTAGATTATATGATGTCATAAACTCATAACTTCATAGATGAAACTTGCTCTCCACATTTAAATACCTTTTCATAGTTTTGTCTTGCAGTTTGGGACCTTAACAACTTATCACCCATAGTAAGCAGTCATCACTTGTAGGCGGTCTGAAGGAGGCTGAAAATGCAACTTCTACCCCAGCTGGGGGTGGCACATCCATCCTGGGTAGGGTCTCCCCTGGAAATTTTACTTTCCGGAGTTTCCTTAGCCTCTTCCATGGTGCATCCCGATGCTCCAGAGGCCTTGGTTTCAAGGCCATTTGGTCTTCACTATCAACCCATCCCCCAAATGACATAAATCTGAGACGTGCTGGCTGACCTCTGTCGTCACAATGCAGCCACAGCTGGAGACAAAACCTTTTTGCTGCAGTTATATTGGACTCCTAGACAACACGTGTAAAGCATCCTCCAGAGGGGCTCAGAGAAGATAAGTGCATGCCAAGCTGGGCCTGTGCAGACCTCAGCTCTTTAACCTCAGTCTGTTCCCAGGGATAGCGTATTTATTAAATCCCCATAACAGTTACTCTTATTTTTGTGGATTACAGAGCAGGTACTTCCTACCGTAGCTACTCGAGCATTAGAATGGGATCATGAGTCTTTCCTTGTTCTGGCTGTTGGCACTCTTTTTTTTTCTTTTCTGCTGTAATCTTTTGATTTTTGATAGAGATATCCTAACAGTCAATATGCTCATATTTTCCCACAGAAGTCAACGGAGGTCAGGTTTACTCATTTGGGGAGTCAAGTGCTCCCCAAATATGGGTTGAACTGCCATTCTTGTTTACTTAACTTCTGCAGAATTCAGATATAGTTCAGCTCTAGGCACAGCCAAGGTTCTGGCTCATCCTTTAGTCTCTCTGTGACTGGACCATTTTGAGACCCCTGGCTGCCCTTCCCATTCATCTGCAAGGATTGGCTTGGCAAAACTCTGTAGCCTACTTTAAGGATTTTTTTTTCTCTCTCAATTTGCCGATGCTTGTTGCTAACCTTTTATTTGATCGTTTTCCTTGATTCTCTTCAACCTGAAGACGGCCATTTTTCAAGCTGTGACTTAGAGGAAGATTTTGGGACATCCCTTTCGATATGGAAGATTCAGGCTTGGCACTTGTGGTCTGTTTCTCATCAACCCCCCAATCTATTCCCTCTTCCCTCGGTGACCTTCTAAGCTGACATCATCTTTGGCCTGGTTGCCTTGAGAAACGGGAGAGGCCGGGTATGACGGCACGGAGCCAGCACCCCTCAGACATGTAGAGTCGCAGAGTAACCGAATCGCAAGGCTGGATGCGCACCAGGAGATAGGTTAGTTCCATATCCCTCCCCGTGCAAGAATTTGCTCCCTCAATATCCAGTCCCGTCCTCTGTTAGAATTCTTCCAAGCTCATTAGTTGGCTGGGCAAACTGTTCTGTGTTTCAAGTTCTAATTGCTGGAGTTATTCATCAAGCTGGACGCTGCTGTTTTTCCCATTCGTTCTAGATCTACCCTTGGGAGTGATGCAGGTTAAACAGGCTGACTTCTTAATAAGACCGCAGTAATTGCTGTTGTGTGTTGAGTTCTCACTTGGGTCTCTATCAGCTTTCTTACTCTTAGCAATGGGCACCAACTCTGCCTAGCTATTTTTTTTAGTTATCTTTGGCCAAACAAGAACTACCAAAACTTGGTGCCTTAAAGAAACACTCATTACTTCACAGTTGCTCTAGGCCAGGAATCCAGAAGCAACTTGCTAGATGGTTCTGGACCACAGCTTCTCTTCTGGTTTCAGCCAAAATGTCTTCCTGCTGCAGTCATCGGAAGGCTTGACCCAGGATGTGGGTCCACTTCTGAGCGCTCCAACATTACTGATGACAGTAGGCTCTAGTGTCTTTCCGGCTATTGGCCAGAGCCATCCTTTTTTTTTTTTCTATTAAAAAAAAAGTCTCCAACATGGCAACTGGTCTGGTATAGGCTATAAGGAGAGGAGAGGCAATCCTTTTATGACTTAATCTATTAACTCCCTAACAAGGTTTCTTTTCTTTTCTTTTCTTTTTTCTTTCTTTTCTTTTCTTTGCTTTTCTTTCCTCTCTCTCTCCTTTCCTTTTCTCTTTCTCTCTTTCTCTCTCTCTCCTTTCCTTTCTTTCTTTTTCTCTTTTCTTTCTTTCTTTCTTTCTTTCTTTCTTTCTTTCTTCCTTTCTTCCTTTCTTCCTTTCTTCCTTTCTTCCTTTCTTCCTAGTGTTGGGGATTGAGCTCAGGGCCTCATGCATTACTAAGCAGATTTTCTCCCACTGAGTTACTACACACTGTACCTTTTGCATTTAGTTTATTGTAATCATAACGTTTCTGGGCCAGAGACACAGTGATTATTTGATTACAGACTATCTTAGGAACTCTTCCGTGTGTGCCATTGACCCCCTAGCAACCTAGCAATGGCATGGGGTGAGAGCGGCTGATCTTGTGCAGGTGGAGGAGAGGATCTGTTCTACCTGACAGGAATTCCAAAGCTGCTAATCCAGACTCCATCTTCCAGCTGAATCCTTTACTCCAGTTCCCATTACAGAAAAGGAGGCAGGACCTAGAATATAAAACAATCTCTAGGGGAAATAGGAAGTGCTTTGTCTAGGATATAGGCATGTGGCTTTGGGGAAGGTAAGAACGATTTTACTTTCCTTTGACTAGATAATCAACGGCTACCCCAAAGGATGTGTTTATTGGTACGTGAGTAGCAAATTGTTTTCTATATTGTAGCCAAGAATGACCCTGAACTTCTGATCTTCCTGTCCCCACCTCCAAAGTGTTGGAATCACAGGCTTGCACTACAATATCCAGTTTGATACCGGGCTGGAATCGAACCCAGGGATTCATGAGGCAAGCACTCTACCCGCCAAACTGCACCCCAGTCTGATAATCTGCGTTTAGAGGGCGCGCCTGTTTCCACTGCTCAGAAAGCTCTGCTTTGTAGAAACATGGAGATAGTCACACCGTTTCCCAGTGCCCAGCACTGTTCTTTCTTCTTCTTTCTGTTTGTTAGAAATAAGTCACTAAGTCCAGCCCACATTCATGGCAAGATGAGTCAGGTCCCACCACTTGAAGACCAAAGAAACTAAAACATAAAAAAGTGGATGTTTTTAAACCATCGCATTCTACCCCCTTACAGTTTGAATATATATATATGAAATATGTAAATATATGCACCCCTCCCGGTTCCTGTAAGTGACACCATACTATGTCATCTTAACTTACAGAATTGCCATCTGAATGAAGTCCAGGTGACTATTTTTTTTTTTTTGTGGTAGTTCCTTAAATACACTTCTAATTAAAGATCCATCGACTAGAGTCCAAGATGTCCCCCCCCACCCCGCCCCGACCCTCCACACACAGTGAGACAGGCCTGGGCTTGCCAAAATAGATAGTTCTGTACCCCAAACAGGAAAACAGGAAGCTGGTCTTTAGCGACGTTGAGTTCCAACTGGCACGCGTTAGAACTTCTCAGTCCAATTGGGAAATGTCAGAAGTAGACTAGGGCTCAGAGCGTACTATTTCTCCGTGACCCTTGCCTCTGTCTTAAGGTTCTTCATGCTGCCTTTTTAGCGACCCTCCCGAACCTGGGCTCAGTGGGTCGCGTTGGAGTGAGTGCAAACTCAAAGCAAGCACAGCCAAGACCTCACAGAGCAGAGACCAGTTTCTTACTGGCAGCAGGCAAGAAACATGGGGTGTCTCTAGTTCTGCCCTTTTGGAACGAAGGCAGCTTGGATCAGGAAGTCTGTAGGTATTCACACACGGCTCGGTCCATTCCTAAGCATGCTTCGTTTAAGGTCACACTTAAGAAAAGCCTGTAGACATGTTTTGCTATCCTTATCTTGTGGAACACATGTTTAAAGGATTAAAAGGATGGCTTGGAAGGCGCTGGGCGTTGCACCATAAATGGAGAAGCATACGATGATGGTAAATCCTGGCTGGACACAGAGGTGGGCAAGGAATGGCTTTCAAAGAGTCTAAAAATAGCCCAGGATAATTTGTCCACGGTCTACAACAGTTTAATTCCCTGTACTCCCAAAGTTCAGTCCTTTGGCCCTGTAGAATCTTCAACGAGGGTTCAGCCTCTCTCTCTCTCTCTCTCTCTCTCTCTCTCTCTCCCTCTACCTCTCTCTCTCTCTCTCTCTCTCTCTCTCTCTCTCTCTCTTCTGGAAACTTCAGTTTACAGTTGTTACAAATACCAAGTACTCATCGCCCTCACAGCTTGAGAGTTGGGAATCTTAGGGCGGGTGATGGAGGTAGTTCTGGCTTGGGCTCTCTCTGAAGTTACAGCAAAGATGTTTTTGGAAACACTGATAGAAACTCCAGCCTCACAGATGGAATTCAGGGGATAGGTCATGAGGAGTCTGGAGCTCACAGTGAGGAAGCCCTGCCCCTTAATGCCACGGGGCACTCCTGGGCCTAGGACTGTGGTTAGAATCAGGAGCCAGCAGGTTATTTCTGGCATGGTGAATGAATGGCCAAGTCTGTGAGTAGCAGAACATTAAGTCTGGGGCTGGGAAGGAATAGGCTCCCATCAACAGCTCTGCAGCTGTTTGGGGTTAATCTATCACATGCTACAGCATTCAAATTCTTCATCAGTTACTGACTTTTCTGGTCACATGCGGGTTCTTGGAAGTCCCTCTGTGCGGTATTTAATGGCTCCAACATCATCTGTCCAGTTAAGGGAACAGGAGGGCCATTAAAGACACCTAGAAACTCTGCCCAAGGTTCTTGTTTGTGGGACAAATCAAGCAAAAGGAAATGGTCACAGCAAGAACGTGGGAGAAAATTGAGAGCTGTCTCTGCGGCTCATAGAGTCGCAACTACATAAGTTTTATCGTTTTTTAATCCTAGGGCCTCGGGATGTGGACGTGTGTTCCTACTTGTTCAGCCCAATTAACATCACTTGCTGTGAGGGTTGCCAATATACAGATAATATTCCTCGCGTACAGAGATGGTTTCTATTCAGAGATTCCCTGGACCAACCATCAGGCCCGAATATGCATGACCTCACTCCTCTCCGAGACAATTTCTGGGAACCTCGACCAAAACCGCTAGCTTCAGTTACAACAGGGAAACCATTTAATGCCCTGCATCCTTGGCATCTAGACTTTAACCTTATCAGTTGGAATTCTGTCAGGTGCCATTGGGAGCCACATTGTAATTTTATGTAAGTTCCTTAGTAATCCTTAAAGGGCAAAAGCTTTAAAAACCCACCAGAATTGTTTCTAAGGCTATTTTCAAAGCAATAAAGTAGGACTCACTCTTTGAGAAGCCCACACCCATGCTCTAGGGTATAGCTTCTCTTTTTCTTAAGCCTCCTGTTTAGAATCTCTACTAAGGGCCTTGAGAGTAGTTCACTGGTTCAGAGTGCTGCCGGCTCTTCCACAGGATCTGGGTTTAATTCCCAGCGTGAAGGCGTAAGTCACAGACAATACCACACCAGTTTGGAATTATGACTAATAGAATGGTTATTTATTCAAAGGGGAAAAAACTTACAGATTACCGTCCCAGACAACAGCCCCTCTGCGCGAACAGGAAAGGAGTGCCGGAAGCGGAGCCAGAAGCCAGAGAGGGAGAGGAGGACAACTGCTGCTTTTTTTTAAAAGAGAGAGAGACCACGCCCCAATGGGCTCGTAACTCAGCGGCGATTGGCTGAAGGAGCGGAAGGAGCTCCTGCAGCACCAGCATTCACATGATGGCTCACAACCCAGGGGATATGACGCCCTCAATTGGTATTCTCATTCACCAGGCACATGCGTGACACTTAGACAGAAATGCGAGCCAGCCATCCATACACATCGAATAAACTTAGAATCTCCTAAAATTGATATTAAAGATGTCTTTTCATACTCGCCTTCATACTACTTCACCCTCAACTTCCCTTTTGCATGAAAGTCAAGGCTCTGGCTTGAGTTGAGGTTCCTAAAAGATGAAGAGAAGCCCTCGGGCTGCTAAGAGAGGCAGTACCAAGCTCCCATCCCACCAAAACTGGTACCTTTGGATGTGCTAAGTCTCATTCGGAAAGTGTCCATTATCCCCAGAGCCAACCTCGGTCACACCCATGCCCTGTTTTCTGCACGAGCGTGTGCATTCTCTCCTCCGGGCCTCCTCCGCTATCCTTGCGATTCTCCATTCTCATCAGATGACGCCTCTTAAGAGCTATAATCGCGTCTTGTTTGTTAGTAAGCTATACTTCACCAAAACAGCAGTTTCTTTAGGAGAATCTGTTGCATATGCATAGCGTGTAGGCCAATGGTTGGGTGACGTGTTGGCTAGTTTAGTTGTTTGCTTTTGTTTTGCTTTTGTTTTATTGTTGTTGTTGTTCTGACACAACTCAACTTGACACAAGCTAGAGTTATCTGAAAGGAGAAAACCTCAGTTGAGAAAATGACTCCTTAAGATCCGGCTTTTCTTAATTAGTGATCCACGGGGGGCGGGGGGAGTCCAGTCTATTGTGGGTGGTGCCATTCCTGAGCTGGTGGTCCTGGGTTCTGTGAGAAAGCGGTCTGAATAAGCCATGTTGAGCAAACCAGTAAGCAGCTCCCCTCCATGGCCTCTGCATCAGCTCTTGCCTCTAGGTTCCTGCCCTGCTTGAGTCCCTGTCCTGACTTCCTTCAGTGATAGGCTATGGTATGGAAGTGTCAGCCCAACAAACCCTTCCTCCCCAACTTACTTTTGATCATGGTGTTATGTCACAGCATTAGTCACTAACTAGGACAGAAACTGGCACCAGAATTGGGAGTATTGCTGTGGCAGACCTGACCATGTTGTTTGGGGGAGGGTTGTAGAGCTTTGGAACTTTCAGCTAGAAAAGCCATTGGGTGTTCAAAACTTGGTGAATTGATGTATGGGAGCTAGAAAAATAAGAGTATTGAGTGTCGTGATCTGGTGTCAGCCCGGACCGAAAGGCATACATTGGGAGCCTGGATTGTGAAGTTCTAGAAGGAGGTTTGAGAATCCCTTAAAGACTACCATGGCTGTCGCATATTTTGCATTAAGAATCTGTGGGTTCTGGTTAGCTGGGGCTGAAGAATCAGCTGTAATTAACAAGCAACCAGAACCGATAAACTAAAACCTTTGCTCTACTGGGACACTAGATGTCGGTCAGCAGGAGCCAAGAAATTAACGATGGTTAAAAAGAGACCCACACCATTGAGATAAAATCTTCTGGGAGGTGTTTCCTCCGAGCCCCCACTCAGAAGCTGTGCTCCAGAGGTGGCCACCAAGGTTGCACTTGTGCTGATAGCTGAACTCGGTAGTGTAAGAGCCACCAAGGTGGCACTGGTTTGAAGGCATGGAGGGATCATAAGAAGCAGCTGAGGCATGGCACTGTGAGAGGCCAGGACAGGACAGTTGAGAAGGCACAGTAGGGGAGCCTCAGGACATTTGAGGCCCCAGAACTGAAGGGCTAATGGAGAGAAGCTGAGGCCTGGCACGGTGAAGAGAGCCTAGGAAAGGCCGCTGA
This sequence comes from Myodes glareolus, assembly GCF_982192425.1. Lineage (NCBI taxonomy): Eukaryota > Metazoa > Chordata > Mammalia > Rodentia > Cricetidae > Myodes > Myodes glareolus. Next base: position 34,747,213 of record NC_142051.1, read on the forward strand.
TGAAAGTGTTGCATGGCCTTTCTTCACAACAACAGTAACCCTGACAAGAACAGTGGATAATGCCGGCCTTTTGACAAGAAATATTGAATTAATGCCTAGTTTGGCATCGTTTATATAACTGGCATAAAGAAATTATTCCTTAGGAAATATGACACCTTTCTGGGTTTTCGTGAGGGTTTAATTCATCGCTGTGAGGAAAACATGGCGCCCTCTTGACCGAGCTTTCTTTCCTGTCCACTCTCTGTCCCCATGAAGGTTGATGGTGGTAAGATTCTCTCTGTGAAGACATTCAGATCTCTGAAGACCTGTGGACAATCTTTAGAGCAATGATGCCACCTGGATTTCTGGAATCATTCACAAGAATCAAGACACGAGATTTATGCCATAGGTAAGTTTAGAAGTAACGGATGTAACTAGCACTGGGTGGCAGACGCGGTGAGTCCAGATGATCCCATTTCAAGATCCTGAATTTTGTTAAATCATCAAAGACTCCATGTGAAGCTCTGCACTTGCCTTACAGGGTTCAATTTGGCCAACAACCAAGGGAGAGATGTATTGTGGACCTCCTTACTTAGGGGGGTGCTGTGGCTTAGCAAGCAGGATTCGAAGTAGCTTTGTCTGACTGGTTTTGAGAATTTTCTGGGGTTTCATAGTCCAAGTTGTCACAAGGTTGTGCCTCGTACTTTCTTGCTGCAGCTTCTTAACTCTCAGTGTGACATTTAGCTCGGAGGGATACACTTGGTTCTTCTGTGAAGTCTCTCCATCCCATAATCCTTAAGGCGCTCCTACCTTCCCTTCCCACATTACTGCATGTTCCGTACAGATCTCTGGAGCATGTTTTTACGTACCACCTTGACTCACAAGGGTTATTGCTTCCCCTGGCACTCAAGGTGTCTGTCCCAGGGCTGTCTTTCAACAGTTGGGACCTGCTGGGGCAATGAAACTAATTTCTCTTTTCTTTCTAAAAGAAAACGGATTATACTTACTTTATAAAGTCATTAAAAAATATCACACAAGAATGTCTGTTGGGCTGAACAGGCTAGGTTGACCTGCTAGTACAAGAAACCCCTTAAAACTCCATGGTTTCATTCCGCTTAGTGCTGTGCGCTCACCGCGAAGTCACGAGCTTCATTCCCCAAAGGGTGGTGATGCAGCCCTTGTCTGGAGTGCATAGTGCATAGCCCATGTGGTCCAGTAAGAGAATTGTGTCTTTGCGAAACCAGTTCCTGCAGGATGTGTTTCGACGCCAACTATACTGAATAATTAAACCTTTTCTAAGTACCCTGGCTTTGTTCTCTAGGTGGGTGGCTGTATTTGCTTTTTGGAGAAACTTAACAAACAACTGCAAACTTGGCAGCTTTAAGATGACAGAAACCGAGGGCTCTGGAGGTCCAGGATCTAGGTGTAAGGTGGTGGCAGGGACTCCAAAGGTTCTCAAGGAGGCTCCAAGCTTTTTGCTTCTTACAGCTTCTGGTGGCTATGACATCTCTTGACTATTGGCCCCATTGTTCCAAGCTCTGTCTTATAAGGACATTTGAAAGTGAAGTGTTGAGGCAGATCTGGATAATCCAGGATGACCTCCTCTCAAGATCCTTACTGGCATCCATAAAGCATTTTCTTTGAAATGATGTCATAGCCATAGGTTCTAGGAAATAGAACACAGGTGTGTCTTTGGGGACCAGCATTTAACCTACTGCTATGACCAAGTAGGTAGGTAAATTGTTGAATATAATTTAAAATGAGATGGACTTTATATATATCCCTTTTCTCCTGGTAAGCAAGGATTTAACTGACATCCAAAAATCAAGTGACACCCTCCCGCCAAAGCCCTGTGTGTCACTGGGAAATTTCCCTAGTGACATGTTAGTTCACATGTGTGCATGTGTGTGTGGGATTGATAGCATTTTCTCCCCACTGGAGGTTGCTTTCAGAATGTCAATGTCTCTAGCATACAAATGTACACTGAAGCATAAGTCATATTTTCACATCTGACCAAAAAGGAAAAAAAAAAAGGAAATTTTCCATGTAACTGTGGACTAAGGCCTTCTAGGAAATTCTCTGGGGCAGTCTGTACCCAAAACACAGAGTCATTATGAGAGATGTTCCATAAGAAAATCATTATAATTCCTAAGAAGTTTTGCCTATGATTAATTATGTTTTAAAATAAGTTATACTTGCTTTTGTGCTTTGGGGAGGAATTAAATGTAATTGAGTATCCGGGAAGAAAATGTCAGCCTAGTCCTGTCCGTTCTTGTCTTGTTCTCTCAGGCTCTTGATAAAAGTTAATGAGCCACACACTTTTCCTATTAGCGCACGCGCCTACTCTTGGTGGAGAAAGACATGGATGTTTGCTGCCCTTCCCTGACATGTGATGGAGGCCAGGCAGAAAGAAAGAGTGGTAATTTGTTGTCATGGAAATGAGTTAACACAAAGCCTCTGATTTGAACTTTGACATGAGATTCTTGAGAAAGAGGAGGCCAAAAGATAATACAGCTACACCATCAGGAAGCCAATGTCCTCCGAGAGATGGGGAATAAAGTGCTGGATAGGTTTTTGTCTGCTTCTCATTTGAATATTCTGAGCCTGGGCTGGTCAAGAACTAGCAGGCAAGTTCCCATGAGCTTTTACCTCCTTTTAGTACACTGTGGCCAAGTATGCTATTCAGTAGACTTAGCATCCAGGCTCAATATTTCTTGGATAACTCTGGCTCCGATTTTAATCAAAAGACCGAACTTGAAGCATTCTTACCAGCTGCCTTTACTTCCCACAATCCGGTTGGCGGCAGCTTCCAATAATATCTTAGCTTCTTGAATGACCCTAAACTGACAGAGCCCTGTGACCGTATCTGGGTTATTGATCTTGACTGTCCTTCCCCCTCCAGCCCTTAGATCTCACTCGGTTTGATCGGTTATGGTCATTTGTCCTCCTAGACATGATTGATTGACCCAGAGGTGAACATCTGAGGAATACCCGACCAATCAAAGTCATTTCTCAGAACCTTTCAAGTGGGAACAACAACAACAGAAGGAAGTTGGTTTCGTTTGGGAGCTGACACCATACCAGGGGGATGTTGTCATGTGGTCCGTGTCCTCAAAACCCTGATAAGAGATCAAAGCATAGAACAGCAGACAGAAGATGAAAGGAGGGGCTGTTGGGATGGCTCAGTGGGTAAGGACACTCGCTGTCAAGCCTGACAACCCGAGTGCTGTCCCTGCAGAGCAGAGAAAGGGAACGGACTCCTGCATGTTACCCTCTGACATCCACACACACTGTAGCCTGCATGCCCCACCCTGTGAATGTTTTCATTATAAAGATCAGAAGATGCGCACTGACCAGAATCAAGTCCCCAGTGAACTTTCCCCGCGGTGCACCGACCAGAACCTAGCCCCCAGTGGACTTCCCCCGCGGTCCAGGGCCCTTTCCACAGTCATGAGATCCACCTCCAACAAATTCCCATTGCTGGGCTCCATTGCTGGCAAGCAGCTTCCGTCTCTGAAATCAAATCTTGACTGACATATCCTCTTACATGTTCTGACTGTGACTAGATCACTCTCAGGCACGTCGTCAGCTTCCTAGGGTGTGCTTAGGGGTTGGGTGACCTCAAGGAAGAAAGCCACAAAGCCCTTAGGATTTCTTGTGTTAGATGAGGCCATAACTTAGTGGTAGAGTGCTCGCCTAGTATGTGTGAAAACCTGAGGGAAATACCCAGTAACCTCCCCCCACCACACACACACCAGCCTTATTGTCAGGCCAATGCTGGGTATTATAGTGAATGACTATAATCCTAGAATTCAAGAGGCAGAGGCAAGAAGACCAAGAGTTCAAGTCCAGCCTGGGATGCATAGCAATATATTGTGAGTATGTTATTGCAGAAACATAGATGGACATATGTGTGCCTTTCCACAATGTCAGAATTTACGGAATAGAAAAATAAATTCACAAGCTACATCGCTTTGGCTGTCTGCCCTTTACCAAATAGCTCCAACTTTCACGTGATAGCTGGCCACTGGCCATCTATCCAAGTTCTTATATCCAATCTTAATTATTAACTCTCAGACACTATATTACACTTCATACAAGTGTGTGTGTGTGTGGGGGTGTATAGCGGACTTCAGAGTTTACAAAGGTCCTCAAATTGGGGTTGAGAGCTGATCCAGGCACAAGGGAAAGCCTTAGTAGATATATAAGAAGTCTTAGTAGCATCAGGCCCAGAGACTTGTTGGGGCGCAGGTGTCCGATGCACGACTGGTTGGCAGGCCATTTCAAGGATGACTGTGTAGTAGAATGAGCGTCAAAGGCAAGAGAAAAGTGCCATCAAGTTGGTACAGACACAGGAGTCATTCCTGCCACATTTGTGGTCTTGCGATACTATATTAGGCTTCCTTTTAGGCCACCAACCAGGTCCCAAATCATGACACAGAGACTTGTTATTAGTTATGAATGTTCAGCCTTATTTTATACTTGTCCCCACCAGCTCTTACAACTTATATTAACCTGTTTCCCTTCGTCTACATTTTGCCTCTGAACCCTTTCCCTTTCTTTCATTCCATATGTCCTACTCCGTGTCTGTCTGTCTGGCAGCTGCCTGGCTGTGCCCAGGAGTCTCCCTCTCTTTCTCCCTTGTTCTCCTCTCTCTCCTCTCTTTTCTTCTCACCTAGCCTAGATTCCTCCACCAGCTTATTCTCTCTGTCCACCAGCCCCACCTATCACTTCTCTGCCTAGCTCTTGGCTGTTCAGATTTTTATTTATCAATCAGGCACCTTAGGCAGACAAGGCAACACATCTTTACCTGGTTAAACAAATGCAGCATAAACGTATGCAACACACCTTTTCATAGTTAAAGTCATATTCTGCAACACATACTTGCTATTTTATAGTCCCAAGTGAGGGGAGTTTATGTCTGGCCCTGACTGACAAGCTTGTGTCTGGTGTTTCTCCTATTATAGGATGTATTTGCAAGTATTATTTATTGCACAAAGAAATTATTTCTCACTCTGTGCCTCCTTTTGTGCTGGCAGGTGAGGGCTATTACGTTAGCAAGATATTGTCGGTCTTCTTTTTTTAAGAGTCATTTTTATTTCTGTATATGTATGCGCCGTGTGTGTGTGTGTGTGTGTGCAGGTGTCTGAGGAGGCCTGAATAACTGGAGTGTCAGACAGGTTGTCAGGAGCCTCCCAAAATGGGTGCTGGAAACGGAACTCAGGTTCTCTCTCCAGGAGTAGCGAACACTCTGAACCTCTGAGCCATCGCCCCAGCCCTGAGACTATTTCTTTCTTGGAACTTCTACTCGATAATGGACTACCCCAAAATTAGGCACAGCCTCAAAGCTGATGTTCCGTACGACACAGAGCAGGTTCAGCCTGTTCCCGACTCAATCCCCAGTCGTCCTCCCCTCCAACAATTAACAGCTCCCTCCAAACAACTTGCTGTGAAACATAAAACCGGAGACCAGAGAGTTTGTCAGAAGAATGTTCTGTTCTGATGGCGTCAACTGGGGCTCGCTGGACACTGCTTCCTGGGGTTTAGAAGAAACGCCTCTGTGTTACCGAATTTTGTCTTGCGCTGAAAGCACCTTTGCTGTATGCAAGTCCTTGGTTGGGGTTGAACTCTTGCATCTTCACCTGCGGCACTTTCTCAGCCAGTGTCACATCTTCTCCCCTTCTCGAGAGCCCTGGGAAGTGAGGGGCCAAACAGAAGGAATTGGCTGTACCCTCTCAGGATGAACTGATTCGTGAGAGCTGCTGCTGGGTCAGGACAAGCTGGAGATAGGGTTTCCTCGGCTCGCCAAGTGGTGCAGCAGGTAAAAGTGCCTGCGGACCTGAGTTCGGTCCCCGGGACCCACGCTGCGGAAAGAGAGAGCCAGCTTCTGCAAGATGTCCTCTGACCACTACACTTGGGTCTTAGGATGCATGTGCATTCATGGACACACAAAATTAGTTATCATTAAATAATTAAAAGAAGATAGGGGCTAGAGAAATGACTCAGCAGTTAGAAGCACTTGCTGCTCTTACAAAGGATCCGGGTTCAGATCCCAGCACCCACATGTTGGCTTACAACCATGGATAGCCCCACTTCCAGGAGATCCAAGGCTGCCTTCTGGCCTCCAAAACTACCAGGCAAGGCATACACATGCTGCAGTCACACACGCAGGCAAAACGCTCTTACACATAAAGTAAATGTTATTTTTTTCTTAACCTAAGAAAATGGGATTTCCTCACTCTTAGGACTTTACTTCTGCTCTGCCCACAGTAGGTTAAAACCAAATTAGTTCCGTGACTTTTCTTGTTTCTAGTCTGAGAAAACAGAGTCTAGGAACTGGAAGTTCTGTTGGATTTTCCATGGGGGCTTACTGGAAAACGAAATGATTTAGAAAGTTCTTGGACCGGCTGGGCCTAGACGGGTGCACCCGCAAAGGGGAACAGGGTGGATTCAGCTAGCCAATCACAGAAAGGGGGCGTGGTCAAGTCTTGGCAGTGCTTGTTAAACACCTATTAAGGAAAAAGAACCTTAATCAGTGGATTTGTACAATCTTTTCTAACGCCCCGCTATGTCTAGAACTGATATCCTGTCTGAAAGAACATCCCAGTATGGTGTGAACGGAACATGAGGTGCCTTGCTGCACCTAAGTAACCCTCTGGATAGTGGAGGTCTTCTTGACCTGACTCACACTCAGTTAGCAGGCATCAGTTATTATTAAGCTTCTTTGGGGGAAATAATGTATTGATCCTAGAGCCTTCAAACACTCTTGTCCTTCTGAAGGCGTTTTCCTCATGCGAAGTGGAAGCTGACTTCCCAGCAGCCTCTGGATCGTGACTAACAGGGGCCTGACTCGGAGACAGATAAACTACGGGTGTGTGGACAAGGTTAGGTTTTGACCTTGCCTAATCATCAGAACGCTGGGGTTATAAATTAGTAAGGCAATAAATTATACCGAGCCCGGGTCGTTAGCAAGACAGCCAGCCAATATTTCTGTAGTAAGGTATGCTGACATAGCGATCTGACTGAGAAGGCTCACTGACCTTTCCCAGTGAGCATATTCTCAATACAGGAGCTAGCTTGATTCCTTCCTTCTCTCTCTCTCTCTCTCTCTCCTTCTTTCTCTCTCTCTCTCTCCCTTCCCTTCCTTCCCACCCTCCCTTCCTTCCTCTCTCTCTTTCTCTTTCTCTCTCTCTCTCTCCCTTCCCTTTCCTTCCTTTCTTTTTCCTCCTTCCCTTCCTCCCTCCCTCCCTCCCTCCTTCCCTCCTTCCCTCCCTTGCTCTCTCTCTCTTTTTCTCCCTTGAGTCTCACTATGCAGCGATGATTGGACTGGACCTCATTTTATAGACCACACTGACCTTAACTTCACAGATATCCACCTGCCTCTGTCTCCCAAATGCTGGGGTTGAAAGTGTGTGCCACCATGCTTTGCCACATTTTGAACAGGAACACAATCCTTGTGGGGACAACAGTTACAGGAAAGTGAAAACAGCTTGGTTGTGAGGTTAGAGATGATGCTGAAAGTGTTGATGGAACAAACATGGTGGTCACAAAAATTAAAGCTCATAGACCACTGTTTATAGGCGGGGAGGTGTGTGTGCTCTGGAACCCGTCACTAATTTCCACACAGTCCCCAACCAGGGTCAGAGCCCAGCAGGAATGAGACAGCCTATCCTAGGAGACATAGGAATCCTTTGGTGTCGGACTTTGGCCTGAGAATCCCCATCAGCCTTGCCAAACCTCTTCTGGATTGTACAGTAGTCTAGAATGCTTCCCTCCATTGTCTTCCCCACTCCCCCCCACGCTCCCCCCCCCCCCCGCCGACCCCAACCAGCCTTGGCTTCTTGGGGTTGTGGTTTTTACCATACTTACTAACTGAATCCTGTCCTGGCGTCTGTTTTTCAAATGCCTCAGATGAGCACAGTGAACTCACCCTATTGGACTCCAGGCAGGAAAGAGAAGTAGGCTCCAAGTGAGATACTGGAGAGCCATACAGAGACCAAATGAGTGGGAGCCAGTGCTGCCCCATATTAGGCAAGAATGAACAAAGGCAGGGAGCAGTTTCTGGAATCCAGAAGCTGTGTGGCGGGGGTGGGGGTGTATGGGGTGTGGGGTGTGGGGGTGTTGCTTTATAGAGCTAGGAAATTTCCACAAAGGATATAGCCATATGCAAGTCCCCAGGTTCAGACACATCGGCCTTAATCCTTTGGAGCTCAACACTCTAAATCCATCGCCCCCCCCCCGCCCCCAGCTGGTGTTCAACTCATTTAGAAGTGACAGGGATCATGGGCATGCTGGCAGCTCATGCGTGCACCTCATGAGTCCCACACAGGGAGCACAGGGAGGACCAGGGTGACAAGGAGGATCTGGGAAGCCAAGTAAAGATGTCCCCAGTCAAAGGACAACAGCAGGCTTTTGTGTTATGGCAGCAAGCCTTTCTTCCAGGTTTGCCGGTAGCAGCAAAACCCCAAAAGAAAATACTAGCTCTGCAAATTGAAGAGCGACTTTCTTCCAAGGGTTTGTTTCAGGACAGAAGCCCGGCAGCACATGGCCCTTACTTCCTCTGCATCTCTTAGTCTCAAACTCCCCCATGTGGTAGCTTCATCCTCAGGCTAGTGGACGGATAACCAGATCTCTTCCTGGTGTCACAGTTTCTCACGGTCAGAGGTAGGGCAGGATACCTCGGAAGATTCTCGTTCACGGCCATGGTTACAAGGAGGGAATTTCAAACAAATTGGGGGTTCTGTTAGAAAGGAAGGAGCCCAGCTGTACGTGTTCCTTTCTTTCTTTTCGGCAGGGTCTTTGTATGAAGTCCAGACTGGCCTTGAGTTTACCATCTTCTTGCCTCTGTCTTCCAAGGGCTGGGTTACAGACACGTGTGCCCACCCCACCCGCTTCATTTAATTTCTACACTACAGACATTTGCCGACATCATTCTTTTCTGCTTAAAACCCTTCAATGGCTCCAACTACCACCACCCCATCAAATGGTACCCATTGTTCTATGACCGCAGTGAAACTGCCCAGCTTTGTTTCTCTGCCAACTCTCCATCTGCATTTATAGAAGTCATGATCTACCCGTGGCCATTTCCTTTGTGAGTTCTTCGTGCCCCAAGTCTAGAGCACTCTCTCTTCATCTGACCGCCTCAGCTCACAGGACATGCCACATGCCCATGACATCTCTGGAACCTTCCCATGGCCTGCCCTATGCTCCGTGATACCTAGATTTTTCTGGACGGGTTCTGTATATTCCACTGACCCATCTTCCCGTCTGTCTCTTCTGATGTCTATGCTGGATGAAGGAGAAACCTGCACCTACCAGGAGGCACTGCTGAAGACCAGGGCCGGTGCTCAGCTTCCAGCATCAGATGGCCTGGGGTTGGTTCTTGGCTTCATTGTCCTTGTCTAGTGACCCTGGGCAAGTTATTGAATTTCTCCGAGCTTCTGTTTCCCCACCTTTCAGTAGGAACCCAATAGCAAAAAGCAAATGGGATTTGCAATGAGCATCAAACAAGGTAGCTTTCTATAAAGCACTTAGCAATGCCTGGTGCAGGATCACTGCACAAGGAGTCCTTGCAGAGCGAATGGCAATATGATACATAACAGAGCTGAGTCTCTCCCACTGCTCCGGAAGAGCTACGTTCTTCCCTAATACACCTGCCCAGATAGAGGACCCCCAAGGCTAATCTTTTATACATAAAATGTAGCTGGCTGCTGATCTCCCAACGCCTTGACCATCTGCGATGAGGCTCAAATCTGCCCTTAGAGGTTGATCCCCACGTGCCAGCCATTAAGCGAAACTTACTAAGCAGAAACGGTTTGGAGGGTGTAGCAAGGGACTCACTTCCTGCCAGCAACACTTTGGTCTTGTCCAATTAGTCAACGTGGAAACGGGAACTACATTGACCTTTAAAGGAGAGCTCGACATTGACCTTGGGAGGATGGGTAGCACTTGGACAGGTAGAGTAGGAAGGAAAAGCTTCTGCAGAGGAAGGGAAGAAAAGAAGGCCGGGGAGCTTAATCAATGGCTAAGGGTGGTGTGCACATCAATGAGGGACCGCAGGGTCTTGAAAGAAGAAAGCTTTGGGCATTTTCTTTGGAAAAAAAAAAGGGGTTTGAAGAATTGCCTTCAATAATGTCTTATCACAGAAGTTTAGAATCGGGAAGGAGTTTTAAATCCCCTTGTTTGAAGAAACTGGAGCTCAGAAAAGTGTTTTGAACAAAGTAACCTCGTTAGTTGGCCAGAGACACGATACTAGAGATTCTTTCTTTAGGCTGTAAAGTTCCTTTACCCCTACAAAACCATCTCTTAACAGTTTGGGAAGTTTGACTTCTTAAAGACACACCGAGGTTATTGTGTGGGGGAAGATCTCCATTTTGTTGTGGGTGGGAAGAGTGAGATGATCCACGCAGAGAACAGGACCAAGAAGAGAGGATGTTGCTGGGACACAAAGCCTCAACACGTTTTAATGTTGTTTTTTCTTTTCTTTTCTTTTTTTTTTTCTGTAGAGAGCTTAAGCAACGAATTATTCATCCTGATGGGTAAATAACCTAAAACCAACGTCAAGAGTAACCATTCTGAGATGGCTTAGGCCAGGCAGGCTTTGTGTAGTCATATGGACTATTTTAGGAATACTTATCTTCGATCCCATCTGCTAGAGTCATGCCATAACATTGAAAGAAACGACCACACCCAGGGAACCACGCATGACATTCTAAAGGGATAACTCTTGAGATATTTGAGGGCAGATGCCATGCCACAACCCTCCTCTCACCCCTCGGTTATTTAGGCTAAATGTAGACCATTCTTTTTGCCTCTCATTTCCAGTTCAGCCTTGCTGCCCTGCTCTAGAGGAGCGGCCCTCTGTCCGTGTCTTTTTCAAGGCACGGTGAACGGAACTAAGATTCCAGTTTTGCAGGAAGCTCCGTACAGTCCCCTCCAAGTCGCTACCCTCACAGTTCGTGTGTGTGTGGGGGTTCTATTCATGGAGTCTGAGGAGCAGTCCCAGTTGTGCTAGAGAAGAACAGACAGATACTGGGGAAAACGTAGCAGTTACCGTCCCGTTCCCAGCCAGCTCCTCACTCGTACGCAGTTCTGAAACCACAGGGTCATTCCTGCGTAGCTAGTTCTTTCATCCCTAGGAGATTTTGTGGCTTTTATTCTTTCCATCAAATCTATTTTGCTTCTTAAAACGTTTTCCCCTGTTCCTTCTGTTTCCACGCTCACTGCCATCTGAAGAGCTGCACTGGTCTATGGTTGTTCACTCCCGAGCCAGATGTTCTGATTGGTGGGCGACCTTCCTTCCACTGACTACTGGGCAGGGGCACCTAGAACTCTTCCCGGGCACGTACCTTGGACACAGTCTTCTGCCACCCATTTGGGGTTGGGCTGGGGTTGTAATCAACGTTCTGATTGCGTCGATCCCTCCTCAGGAGAAAAGAAAGCTGTTCTTTACAATATCGTAACCTTCTACTTAGGCTGGCTGCTGGCTGTGTCCCACCGGCCTCACCTCGGTCCCCCTGTCCCTCACTGCTCCTCCAATATTTATGTCACATCCTGTACCTTTAGGACTTTTTGTGTCACCTAAGAAGAACGTTAAGTCTCCCCCCCACCATATTCTTTTTGTTGTTGTTGACTTAAAAAAAAATAGAGTCTCATATTGCCTAAGCTGTCTCAAATTCACTGTGTAGCAGAGGGTAACCCTAAGGTCATTCTCCTGCCTCTATTTCCCAAATACAGTGAACAGGTGTACGCTACCATACCCAGTCTATAAAGCCTGGGAATCAAACCCAGGGCTCTGAACATGATAGGCAAGTACTCTACAAACCACAGCTCAGCCCCTATAGGAGAGTGTCACTTGTTGCTTTGAAAGCCTCCTGTCTGCCTCTCATCCATCCCATGCTGACCCCTTTAAAATAATACTTTTATTTCCTAAGACTCTTCTCCTTAGAAATCTCTGGTAGCATTCATTTCATCGGGGATGACGAGCTCATCTTAGCATTCTCAAAGCTGATCTTTCTGATTGACCAGGACACTCTTTTCTTCCTGACTCACCAGAGGAGGCATTAGACACCTTCTCTGGAGCCCTTATTATCCACTTCCTGAAACTGGCATGGAAGATAAACCTTTTATTCTTCTGCCTGAAAAATTCCAGGCACAAGTTGGGCTTTGGTGGTCCTCTCTGAGCATGTTCGTGAAGTATATGTCACATCTTGCTGGCCCATATGTGTAGGCCCTGCTTCCTGACATGGACTATGAGTTCAATTTATATTTTCGGGGTGTGTGGGTGGGTGGATTGGTCTGTTTATTAAGCGACTGGTTTCTGCTCACAGAGTGAAGGCAGACACTCTTTGCAGGTGTTTTTCAGTCAAAGAGGAGATGTTGGAGGTTGGGGTGGAGCTGGTAGCAGAAGAAAGCATGGCCCGGAGAAGAATCAAGGTCCAGGGAGCGCAAGGCAAGGTCGTGAACAAGCAGAGCTGAGGATGGCCAAGCCTGGGAAGAAACTGGGAGGCAGAGTGCAAATTGGGACATGGCAGAGCAGACTGTTCGGAGCTGAGGCCGGAGAAAAAGCTTCTGGGAGCTGTCAGAGTCGCCTCTGTGCAGGATCAACCATTAAAACAGAACTGTGTGTGTAATCGGCATTAATGCCCAGAGAAGCGAAAACATAAATCCAAGAAAGGCTGCCTAATCCGATGTTGAAATGTCGTATTAACAGGAAATTTCTATGGTTTCCTCAGTCTTCTACATCCAGTTTTATGTTAAAATACCAGCTTGGCAACTCTCCCTCAAACTACTGGGGTCTCTTGGGGTATCCGTAATGTCTTACTTAAGCCAGCCTGGAAAAGCTCCCCGTGGCTACACATACTACTAATACAGCCCAGCTTACAAATGTGGCGGTGGAAACCAAAAGGCAGCACCTAGGGACTTCTACAGATTAGAGCCAGAGGAAACCTGGGTCCCCTCCTCCACTCCCACTAAGTCTGAGGGGGCAAACTTATCGCCACAGCTGTGAAAATTAACAGCGGGTGACAAGCTCAGTGACTCTCCTTTGGTTTGATTTTAGCCCTGGCAGGAACACGAACCTTCTGACGAGGTGCTGGTCGGTGGCGTTAGAGGGACCGGACTGTAAAAGCAATGGGCAAGGAGGGAAATCGAGTCAGGAGGCAGACATAGCACATGGGAGCAAACAAAGCACCAAAAAAAAAAAAAAAAAAAAAAAAAAGCCAGGTGACAGAGGCAAGGGCCGCTTGCATTCACCCAAGTGAGCAGAAACGAGTTGATGCAGGCAGTCCCAGGAAGAGGGGAATATCTGCTTGCCTGTCATGAACCATCTAATGAGGGAGGCAAGCCACCAACTCCAGTTAACCTTGTGGATTAAAACAAAACTGAGTATTTTGATCAGGAGCTGCTGAAATTGATCTGTATTGCTGCATGCCCTGATAGCTGGAGGACCTGTCTCAGACATGAGAACCCTGGGGGTGGGGGCGGGGGTGGGGATGGAAAGCAACCTGCAGTTCCACCCGTGTGGTTCCCGTGTCAGGTGGCACAGGCATTCTCAACTGAGCTGGAGGGGTTTGCACCGTCCACGCTGCCTTCCAGCATGTCTGTTTGCAGGGCTGAGGCGGAGAGGGATATTTATAGTCCTTTGTATTTGAGAAGCTCCTACTGGCTTGCGGAATTTCAAGTGCTAGGGTGGCCAACTGCTGATTGTTATTGTGCAGGCGGGTAGTGGGCATCTGTTGGGTTTTAGAAATTCAGGACGGGCTCCACATTCCCTTACTAATAGCGCCTGGTTTTTGTTCTTTGAGGATGAGGCTTGTTTCCTCCCGTGGAGACCATTTAATTTTCTTCAGGGTCTCTTTCTTTTCCCCAGACAAGGAGTAGGCCTGAGAACCACAGTAGCCACGAGGTGGTTCTCTGCGTGCTCCGTCATGCTTGTTTGTTGACTTATTTTTATTTTTGGTTTTATGAGGCAGGAACTCTATGTGGTCAAGGCCGGCCTTGAACTTACTAGGTAACCCAGGTCCACCTCAAACTGACTCAGCCTCCAAATATGAGATTGCAGAAGTATACCTTCATATCAAGTTCATGTTTAGTATTGACCAAAAAGGTTAAGAGATTGAAAAACAGTTAACTCATCCCATCTGCCATGGTGTTCTAGAAAATTAAGCTGGGTGCTTATACAATGCTGAGATTCCTAAGGCACCTTGCTCTTCAACCATCTCTGAGTTAGATCTTAAGTCTATTCTTTTGGCTTCCCTATGTGCCTTCAAACCTGCTTTTAAAAAGGCTGAAGTTGCCTAGGATGTGTTTGCTACCTGGGGCCAAGGAAATTTATTTAATACAGACTCATATCTGTCAAAGTCTTTTTGACAGATATTTAAAAGGAACGGTGAGTATCATAAGTCAAATAAGTTTGTCACATGAACACTGGTTCAGAAAACTCTCATGTCTTTTATAAGGCTCATTACTTAACACCATATCTTGCCTTCCTCATCTTCTCCTGCCTCGAAGTGCCTCTTATGATTAATTTGTTGTTCATTTTAACTCCTGCGTCCCAATATCCTCAATGTAGTAATAAATGGGCGATGGATTATCTACAACCCTGATGGCCCAAAAATATAATTCATTCTGTCAAATCTCATAGGTTACAAAGTTTTTAGTTTTGTTGTTGTTTGTTAAGTGTGACATATGTGTATTTGACTATTCGAATTTAAGAACAAAGGTAATAATTTGAGAAGTATAAAAATACGATAAAATGTCAAAAGTAGTGAGGGAAAGGTGATTAGGTCATGAACGGAGCCTTGGGATAGGCGGAAGGCACTTACAAAGCAGAATGAACATGCCACTTCTGTTCTGTCTCCCTGTGAGGTGACAATGAAAAGGGACTTGGTTTCTCTCACTCAGTCTGCTGGTCCCCTTGTCCACCTCTAGAACTCTGAGACATTATATTCTGCTGTATAGTAGTCACCTATCCCGGTGCTGCGGGAGTATCTTCGGCTGCTTCAGTCAATAGTCGCTGAAGCACGAGCCCACGGTGCTGTGGGAGGGCCTTCTGCTCAGTCAGCCAATAGCCGCTGAAATACCAGCCCACTGGGGCGTGGTATATTTCTCTTTTAAAAAAGAGCCACAGATCTCGGCTCTGGCCTCTTGGTTCCAGCACTTGGTCCCAGCTCCTACTCCCGGTTCCTGCTCCAGCGACTAGGCTCCCTTCCTAACGGTTTATGGTGTATGTAAGTTTTACCCCCCAAAATAAATAACCCCTTAAAACATAACTGGTGTGGGATTGATTCGCTGTTATCCCAGGGTATTTTGTTTTATTTATTTTTATTTATGTCTATGTGTGTGTGTGACTGCTTGTCCGTATGTGTGCCACGTGAGTACAGGCGCCCGTGGAGGCCAGATGTGGGTGTTCCCTCTGGAACTGGAGTTACAAATGGTTAGGAGCCACCTGAAATGGGTACTGGGAACTGAGCTCAGGTTCTCTGCAAGAGCAGCGAGTGTTCTTAACTGCTGAACCATCTTGTCAGCCCCTATATTTCCTTAATAACAGCCACAGAGAGACTGAAAACCATCCTCAGTTCATAGATATAGCAAAAATGTATGCAGATTATAGATATAACAATAACTGAGTCTATGGAGCCCTAGCTGACTAACAGCCAGTGTTCTGTCTCCTACATATAATTAATTCAGTCCTAATTGTCTAACTAGGTACATGCCGTTAACACAAGTAACACCCATAGATAACCAAACAGAAGGCTTACACTTAATGCCAATTCAAAGTTGGGATACTAAAGCTTTCATTTGAAATGACACATTTAATGTTTACATCAAAGCGACAATGAAAAGTGTGTGTGAGGGAAACTACCGCTCTGATATCTTTAGTTTTATGAAATACATGTCTAAAATGAAGCCTTGTTTTGTACCCAGGAATTCACCTGAAACTTGGTGTCAACTCCTGAAATTTGAAAAATGCTGTTGATTTTGGGCTTTGCTCCATAAATATTAAAAAGCTTTTAAGCTAGAAGAAAAAAGTTTTGCTTAATTCCTCATTCTTATTCCTGGTTTTTAAATTGAAAACACAGTGCTATTCAGCACTTGTCTGAAGATATTTTGTAGAATCCTGAAGTGATGTTTCATAGCTTGAAAATCTTCCCGGGGCTCAGCTAGCCAGTTTCAAAAAAAAAATGAGCGGTCACAAAGTCCAATCCGATAGTCACGTGTGATAATGACCTGTACCTTGTTTCATTTTGCAAATAAATTTAAAGATTTTATTTTTAAGTGTGTATGCATGTGGGGAGGGGTAGTTTGGAAGAAAATGGCCCTCAAAGGGGACAGCACTACAAGGAAGTGTGGCCTTGTTGGAGGAAGTGTGTCACTATGGGGGCAGGCTTTGAGGTCTCTTTCTCAAACTTCCGTCAGGGTGACAGTCAACTTCCTGTTGCCTGTGAGATCAACGCCAACAACACATCTGCCGTGTTCCCCTTCATTATCATAATGGACTGAACCTCGGAAACTATAAGCAAGTCACCCTCAATTATTCAATTAAATATTTTCTTTTAAGAGTTGCCATGGTCATGATGTCTTTTCACAGCCATAGTGAACCCTAATGAGAGTGAGAGAGAGTGAGAACGAGACAGACAGAGAGAGAGAGAGAGAGAGAGAGAGAGAGAGAGAATAAGTACAGGAGCCTGAAAAGACCAAAAGAGGGCAGTGCCCCCTTAAGACAAGAATTACTTACTGGGAACACAACTTGGGTCCTTTGCAAAAACAGTGCCTGTTCTTAACTACTGAGCCATCTTTCCAGCTCCCAGGTACAGCATTCAAAAAAACATATTTTTTTGTGAGATTTTTTTAAATGTGCATTGTTCACAAGCTCTTGATCATTCTGCCTCTGTCTCTTTGACATAGCCTACTGGCATGCTTCACCACAGTCACCAAGGACATTTAGAGGAGAACCCATTCCTAACCCATTCCTAACAACATCATTCCTAACTTGTTTACCTCATCTTTCCTCTTCTGTAATTTTCCCCTTCTGTCCCCCGAAACCTCTCTGCCTCTATTGATGCTCCTATCTCCCCCAAATTCTTGGATGCCCCCTGCCCTAAATGGAGTCTTCTCTTCATCTCCCCCTTTTAACCTCATTTTAAATTTCTTTCTAGAAACATCTGTCACGTTCCTTATTCCAGACATAGGTTATTCTAGCTGTAGTGAGCTGGACCATGATGCAACTATCCAGTGGAGACGACATGTAAGCTTTGAAGTTTTCATGGAGGGTACAAGTCAGAAAGAGGCAAATTAGTTATTGATAGATAAATGATACCGTACATCCTTATTTGAAAACGATGTACTGAGGCCATTTCTGTTGATAAAATCAGGCGTCTTTTGAAGATTTGCCATCACATTAGCTTAAAAAAGCCCTGAGAAGTTATCGAGAAACAAAGAGACCCACTTCTTTCATTTCATTTAATATTTCCCCGAATGGATCTCAAAATGAATTCTTTTGATCACAACCCCCACCCCCATCTTCTCATACACAAAAGCACCCACGGAACACAATTTGAGCAAAATGACTTTAAATAGTAAAAGAAATAACAAAAGTAATTGAAGGTACCTATCAAATGCACAAGTGGTTGGCTGGTTTCCCGGGAACAGCAGCAATTCGAAGGTGGTCTGTATCTTCTACATATAATGCAAGCGGTGCCATTTTCCCCTTTGTCTTATAGTTGTGACATGAGGAAGCAGAGAAAATGGCCACTGACCTAGGGTGGTTCTATTTAGAGAGGCCATTCCAACTGCTTTGGAGAGCAGTTGTCTTCGAGTTGGGTTTTCCTGAGGCATTTTCTGTTACTGCATCTCAGGTGCCTTGACTTGCTTGGACATTAGCCAGTGCCCTGAACGAATATGGCTGTTAATTCATTGGCTGTTGCCTAAGTATAATGGTGCTTGGTGAAAGGGAGTGATTGGGGTAAATGGGTTTGGCCATAGCTAGTGTGTGTGAGCAAGTTCTCATGATTGTTCTGGGAAAGAATGAGAAACCATTCTTGGAGCTCCATGTGTGCTCATGCAGCAACCCAAAACCTCACAGATTCCTGATTAGGAACAACAACCAGTGAATAATTTGCACACTGTAAAGCTTCAGATGGAACTGATAAGATTGGGAATATTCCACACGCATCAACAGAAAGATAGCCTATAAGAAGATTTTAGGGAATAAATGAAACATTGAAACTTTTGATTAATGGTGTCTTATTTACTTTGAACTATCAGTATATGGATATTAGGATGTGGATATCACTATGTGGATATCCCATACTGATGTCAGGGATGCTGGGGGTCAAGATTCAAATCCGTCTCCGGGTTGGGAATTGCATCTCTTTTTGGCCTTTTGGCTAATATCAAGTACTGAGTTTGAAATTTATAATTTGTTCAAAGTTTATTTCAACACGAATTAGGATTTTTACCTAAAGATGTTAAACTTACAGAAAAAAAAAATATGTGCCTAAAAATAAATTTTAGGTTTTATGTTATATCCAAAGGTGGCAATCATTAGCCACAAAACATTTCTAATTCTCCATCTGGGTAAAGCTAAGGTTGCATGCTCCTTCTGCCCTATGGTAACTGGAGTCACGTGACTAACTTTGGTTAAGGAATATGAAAGGAAAAACCACATGACTTACAGGCAAAAGTCTTAAGGACAAATACATAATTTCCCATTGACTGAGCAAAAAAGTAAAAATTGTTATTTCATGTCACGTAGACTTGGGAATGCTTGTTACTGCAGCTTTTGCTAACTTGTTCTGACTGGTTTATCAGAATGGAACATTGATAGTCCCTGCACATCATATGGTGGAAAATTAGATAATAAGAAAACATACAGATGACATGTCAGATATGCAATTAAAGTATTGCTTAATCATTGGGAAACTGTGAATCAGGGTTATCTGGGGAGGAGGGTATAGTGAACCTTCAGAACTTTAAAACTGGGGAAAATAATTGAAAAGAGAATATTTCAATGCAAAATGTAACATATTCACACCATGAAATATTACTCAGTCTGAAGAAGAAAGGACATGCTGACATATGTTGTACCATATGGGACATTATGCTATGTGAAATAAGTCAGTCACAAAAGATATAAATGCTGTGTAGTGAAATTATTTAGAATAGTCAAAGTCATGGAGACAGAAGACAGACCTGTGGATGTCAGAATCTGGGAGAGGGAACGGGGAATGCATATTGGGTATAAAGTTTCAGTTTTACAAGGTCATAAAGAAATGTAGAGATGTATCTGTGTTCAGAACTGAGCGCTCACGTTGTATGAAATAATAAAAAAGATAGAATAAGAGGTCATGGATTGAGAGGGGTGGGTGTAGGCAAGCTTTGTTTATTAAAACATAAAGTATCACTACAGATTGGGGTGTGGGAGAAAATGGAGGGAGAAGGAGGGAGAAATTATGTAAATACTGTGGTCGTGTATGAAATTCTGAACAAAAAGGTATGTAGATGAATGACGAGGAGAGTTGCACAATATACGTATAAATATATGAACTACCACTGAACTGCTTACATTAAAGTAGGTAAGATGGCAAACTTTATGTTATGTGCATTTTGCCGAGAAAAATCGAGGCGATGGTTTTGTGGAAGGACACCAAATAGTCCATTTTCCCTGTAGGAGGTGAATCATGCCCTCTTTCTGAGCTTGCAGAAGACCTCGAATCTCACCTTTGAGAAAAGGAGACAGCAAGTGATTCCTGGTGTCTAGAATGACATTTACTTTGTCTCTAAGAGGTCACCCAATGGCCAGATGGAAGCCATTCTCGTTCAACTGCCTCTAAGCAAAGCTGTACTCTCGAAGTTGTGGGGTTTATGTCACAGCTTGAGGGAATAATGCATCTCTTTCTGCTTCCCCCTGTGGATGATAAACCTTGAAGAAACTGCACAGAGAGGGTTCTGGGTGACAAAATCCCACAGGGCCCTAGCCCCCAGAATTTGGCTGGCAGTGCGGTTCATTGGTAAGGGCTTGCCTCTCGTGCAGAGACACTGCACTTGCTCCTCAGTACCAGTCAATAAAGAGGTACGTAAATCAAAGCTCCGAACTCCCAAGGAAATACCATGTGGTGCACCCAGCTTCCTGAGCAGGTGTCTTCATCTCTCCTGACAAGGTGGCACCTGTGAGCCCTCTCCTACTCTTCTTGGGGACAAAAGAAGGTGACAAGGAAGAAGAAAGCTCCCCACAGGGAGCTGTTCTCTGAGACTGCAATCTTCTCAACGGGGCAGGAAAGAGCGCAATTATCCACGAAGGCTGTAATTAGTAGCATCAGATTTAGCCTTTGTTCCCCTGTGAGAGTCCAAGGCACCACGTCATCACCTAAGACCTAGTGCTCTGTCTGTGACAAAGGTTTTGTCCCTCTGTGTGGAAGCCGGCTTACGACATCCCATGCCTGTGCCCCCGAAGGACTCATCTCATTCCAAGACAGCATGCAATGCCTCCAGAAGGAAGCAGGAGTCTATGGCGCTGCCGGCTAACTCTTACCAAATCAATCCCCTTTTGGGCCGCCTCTCAAGAACCTCTTGCCAGATTTTGATGAGAGCGCCACTTCTGGAGTTCAAGAGAAAAGCGTGGGGGATAATTTACTTAGAGTGAGAAAATCCACCCGCATACCACGCTCAGGCAAGCGGAGACGGTGAGGATGTACAGTCGCAGCACGCACATGCGCACACACCCAGGTCCATGCGGGTGTGCGAGTTTAGCTGGGAAATCTTCATAGAGGACAGCTACACAGCAGCCTGGAGCATTTGTGTGTCGGTTCAGAAGTGGAACCCACATTTTAGCAATGCTTTTTTTCCCTTCCCTCTTGCTTCATAGTCAACTGCCATTTCGTTTGAAGCATCTGTTCTGGGAGCCCAAGGCGGAGGGGCGTACATCATCAGTAAGTGGTAAGTGCTTGGGAAGGGAGCGCTGGAGAAACATGCCCCACTTAACTCCTCTTGGCTCTGCGAGTGATTACAGGGTCTGGGCTATTTCTGGCCACATCTCCTTGTCTGTGAAAAGTGGAAGTCAAGTCATTAAGGAGAATGGGCATCTGCGCGTTTAGTAATTCGCCTTGAGTCAGAAAGTCTAGACACTTCCCCGGGGCTGTGAAACACGCAGTGTGTTTCTGTGACCTTCAAGACTCTTTTGTAACCCAAAAGGTATTAAGTAACCAGATCTCAAAGGCAATGGGCACTGGGGCTCCTGGCCAGGACATGGGCCGCATAGGGAAAGTGTATTGAGCTGGTGGTTCAAGGCAGGCAGTCGTACCCTGAGTGGGTGATATACAGCCATATACAGAGCTCAGCCCCATCCAAAGGCCATTGATTTCCTACCACAACAACCTAAGGATTTGACCTGAGCCTCGGTTCCTCTTGCTGCACACTGCCATTGGAAGAGCTCATAGACACCGGGACTCGACTGCCAGGTGCCAGGCATATAACCTGATTCGCTTGCGTTTCATAGAAACCGCTCTGGGGCAGATGGCTAACACTGGCGGACTTCGGTGATTCTAAGATGTCTGTTGCTTCCTTTTGTTATATCAGCTAACATTTGCCATTTTAGGTGTATCATAGAATTGGTGAAGAAGTACATAAATCATGGCAGATTGCACACTGTCTCATCTTCCTCAGTGGCACAGAAGTGGGCAGTGTGCTACGTTCAGTGGGGAAACTGAGGCTCAAGTGGATTAAATAGCTCACCCAACTAGAGAGCAGTAGAACTAGAATTGGAATCTACATAATTTCTGGAGTGGACTTTCCTGAAAGGATTCCGACTTACTGGATTTGTTAATGGAACTCATTGTTTTGCATAATTGCTATATGCTAACTAAAAAGGCAGGGGAGGGTGGGTTTGCAATCCAGTTTGTTCGTGTGACTTCAGGCAAGCCTTACCTTCCTGTGCCTCGGCTTCTGCAACCCATTAAATGGTGACAATACTCACAGTCATTAATCCACAGGATTATAATGGGAGCTAACCAAGTCTAAAATCATGCCTGACATATCTGGAAATTCTCCATTAAAATTTAGCTGTGATTTTAACTTTCACGTATTCTTGGAGAAAGGCAAACTAGGAAAAAAGTCTAACAAAAGAAGGTGTTAAATAGCACATCTGATTGGCCCTAAAATTATCTTGATGTCAGAGCAGTGCTTGAAGATTTAATTTTATTCTGTCTCTTCAAAGCCAAGAGATCAAGGAAAATGAAATGGGAAAATATTGTGAAAGTGGCTAACCGAGGTAAGGGGTAGGGACCAGAGGAAAAGACCCTGGGGCAGTGACATTTGGGGCTGGCTTGAACAAAGGGGCTGTTTGAGGAGATAGGAATAAGATGTTATACAAAGGTCAGCCAGAGCAATTGAAAAAATTGTACTCCAGACAACAGTAGCAGAATTGGGGACCAGAATAGAAACCTCATTTTCAATCCCCAGGTCCTGACTCCTTCTGAGACTGTGGAATGAACTCAGTAGGTCACAGCTAGTATCTATTGAAATGCCAAAGGAGAGACAAGACACAAGTGGACACAAGGCAGGATAGAAGACAGCACCCAGAACCTATGTAAAGGGGAGGCAAGAGGCAGGTAGACACAAGGGGAAACATCAGACAGCACCCAGAGTGTAAGGAAGAAGGACAAACAATGTTTCATGGAATTCGGGATTTCAGTTGGGGGAGTAGAAATCTAGGTGTCACGGTGTTTTTCTGTCTTCTGGTCCTGAGATGGTTTCCCTACCCTAAGGCTCTGCCTTTCTTTGGCTCAGCCACTTTGCCTTAAATGCAACTCCTGTCCTTCCCTCCCACATCCTTCCAGATGTCACGCCCCAGGTCTGACCTTCCCCAGGATGCGAGCCAGCTGGAAATTCCACACAGGATGTCTGGTCACCTCAGCAAACCAAGCTGTCCTCTTAGGTTTTTGCATTATTGAAATATAAACGACAGAGATGAGTCAAGCGGTGAACAAGTCACACTCCATGGCGCTCGTACAAATCAAATCCATTTGGGACCTGACTAAGCAGTTTGATTTCACACTCAGGTCAAGACTCAGATAGAGGAGAGGATCCAACAGAGCAAGCGCCATTCCTGCTTCTGCACAAAGACCTGGGGTGAGGAAGCAATGCCTGTATTGTCAGGGAACTGACTCCTGAAGGTGAGCACTAGAACTCAGCAAGGACGTGTGCCTCTAAGCCACAGAGAGGGTGGTCTACAGACACAGAGCTTTGCAGCAGAGTCCCTGGTTTCCTGCTCTTACATCTCCAGACACAGGCAAGCAGGAAAGCTCAGGTCCTTGCCACCACCACCTGAGAATACGACAGTCCCCACGGACTCTAAACTCAATCTGTCTGCACAGCTGTGTTCCTCCACGGAAGGAACACATATGGAGTCTCCAGGCTCCAGAGCCCAATTTGTCAGAGCACAGTGCCCTGCTAATGGAATGGAACCATTGCTAGATACCATCTTGCCCTAGATCAGGAGACGGCGGCCTTTGCATCCCAGAGCCGTCAGCAGTCTCCTTGCATGGGCACGTCTGCCCCTTTGCAAAGCACAGCCCCAGGCTCATGTTTCCACTGGGTCGCCCGGGCTGAGGACAGGGGCTTGCACATCGTCTCTGGCCTTTGCAAAGCTGTGGTGCACCAGGCTGGCACTGGTATAAAACAGTACAGACGGATGGAACAGCAAGAAGTACCCAGAAATTAACCTGCCTACATACAGCCAAGTGATTTTCAACAAAGTAGAAGACACATGGAAGGAAGGGCGGTCTCTTGGATCGGTGACCATGGGGCACTAGATAAACATCCACAAGAGAATGAAATTCGTTTACTACCGCTAGCCATATACTGTTGTGTGATATTTTGATCACATTTTGACATTAAAGTTTGCTTTGAATCAAAGGATGGAGCTAGCTACTATCGTACCGTAATTAACCATAGAGGTTTTGGAGGGCTGAGGACAGATAGAGAAACAGGAAGTAGTAGGGTGGGGCTTAGAGATGATCTTAGTCCTTTTGGATAGAGGAACGGAAGAGATAGGAGGTCACTGGTTACTTCTCTGCCATTTCTCTGATCATTCAGGTATTTTCACGAATATCTGACTCTTGATTTTTTATTGATAAAGAATGATTAGATAATTTAAAAAACACAACTCAAAGTGAACTAAAGACTATAGAATCAAGTCTACGAAGCTACTAGAAGTAAACATGGGGGAAATGCTGTGAGCCTACAGGAGGCGGACCCCTGTAGCAAGAGTAATTGAAGCGAGAAGAAGAAACTGGAATTGCATCCAACGAAGACGTTTCTGCTCCATAAACAAAACCATGAGTAGAATGAAGGGACAAGAGGAACAGGCGAATATATCCGCAAATCATCCACCCAGCAAAGGGTCAATATCCAGAATATATAATTATCCGATTTAAACGCTGGGCAAGTGATCTCAATCTCATTCGTGTTTCAAAAGAAGACATAGAAACAGGCAAGAAAAGTGTGAAAGAAAAATACTCATTATCACTGGGCATCCGGGAAATGCAAATCAAGGCCATGATGATGTACTGATTTCACCCTAATTAGAACTGCTATTATCAATAGTCAAGAACAACAACAACAAAAATAACAAAAGCTGGTAGGGGTATAGAGAGAGGGCAGCTGGTATGCGCGGTTGGTGGGAATATAAATTAGTACAGTCATTATGACAACCAGTGTGGGGGTTCTTCCAAAAACTAAAAATAGCCTACTGTGTGACTCAGCAGTCCCGTTACTGGTTTTATACCCAAGGGAAATGAAATCGGTAAGTCTAAGAGATCTTTGGACTCCCAAGTTAATTGTAGCTCTATCTGTAATAGCCAAGACATGGAATTTTCCAAAGTGTCTATCAACAGAGAAACAAACAAAACATGGCAAGTATCCACCATATGCCTGTGCATTTTAAAAAATTAAATATTTTCATTTGAGGCAATATGGATGGAATCAGACAGCGCCATGTTAAGTGAAAGAAGCCAGGCAAATAGGGCAAGTTCTGAGTGCTTTAATTCACTGGCGGTGGCAAAAAAATAAAATGACTGCATAGAAAGAGAGAATAAAATTCTTATTATTAGAGAGGGAGAGAGGGCAAAGGGAAGATAGAGACTAGGTAGCATGCACCAGCATACAGTTAGATAGGAGGGATCAAATCTGATACACAGTAGGTTAACCATCATCTACAAATTGTATTTCAGAGGAACTAGAAGTGTTTGAAGAGATAAAAATGATAATTATCCTGATTTGATTAGTATAAACTACATGATGCACCAAATTCTATACTGTACAAATATGCATTATAAAATAGTATATAACATTAATTTTTCCTGTACTTATATGAACCTAACTACTGAGTGAATTCAGAAATGAACCCTGTCCTTACATATTGTCAGGAAACCTAGGTAGAACTCAGCAGGCGGTAGAAAGAAAGATTGGCCAAGGGTCTAGCCATCCCCAGCATAAGGCTGTCCCCTAGAGATAAGCCAGGCCCGGTTCCCTTGCCAGCCATTCCTCAAAAGCAGTCTCGAATTCCTCATAGGTGAGCCCCTCCAGGGCTTGCAACACTCACTCTGTTTGGGGCTTGCTTGGTAAGTAGGTAACTTTCTGCTTTATGAAGAGCCCGGGAGTTAGCTGTGGTGAGATCTAACCTATCAGAGCAAATGTTTGAAAATCACACTGAGGGTTTGAAAGGGGCAGCGGATCTTTCTCCTCCAGTTCATACGCAATCTCTACAGGAGTGATTATATCAGTTCATGAAGGTTCGTAGGAATGGTGACGGGGGGGGGGGGCAATCAAGGAATCTCAATGGCGTGCAGCTATGATCAGAGGGGGGGGGAAAAGTGAGGGATCAACTCTGTACCCTCTAATAGAGCTCAACAATCCAAGAATTTGGAGAGAAGAATTAAAAGCTACAAGATGTCTTTTGAAGGTGGCCCCTTCCTGTGGCTGTTCCCTCTCCATCCTCAGGACTGAAGAATCAGCTAACGACGGAGGAGGTCATGGGACAATGGGTCATGGGAAAGAAGAGGAATAGCCAGTCCTTTCCTCATGGAAGTCACAGGTACAACACAGGAAAAAAAAAAATCGGAAATAGAGACAAGAATATAAAACCACCTGTAATCCTGCTACCAAAGCATAAACATCTCAGCAGAATATAGAGGTGCATCCCTTAAATCCCCTCACTTTGGAGGCAGAGGCAAGCAGATCTCTGTGTAGAGGCCAGCCTCATCTACATAGGCAATTTGAGGACAGCCAAGACTACATGGTGAGACATTGTTTCAAAAGGGAAAAAAAACCCTAAAAAAGGGAAAATATCCTCTAATATATTAATATATGTTGGTGTATCAATTTCAAAATGTTCATGTGTAAGATGTATTCATAAATATGTATTTGCATATGCACATAGAGTCACAACTCATAAAATAAAATATATTTTCCTTCCAAATAGTATACTATAGATTCTTTAGAATAGTTTTGTTTTTTCTGAATAATAAATGAATGTGTCACATGTCGGTAAGAGTATTTCGTCATTTTAAATTGCTACTTGATAGTATTTTCATAATGGACCATAATGTATTAGCCAAAGCCTAATTTTAGGCCTTTATACTTCAACAGGTTCTTGTGACTTTGGAGTAATGCTGAGATATCCCTGCCTAGGCTTTAGTCTTCTCTCCGACGTCTTCTCTCCCCACAGTGATGCAAGCCTTGTTTCTCTAGAGGTGAAGCCTTTGTCTGGAAGCTAGCACCTCCTAATTGGGAGTAGTGGCTTTATAAAAGAGCTATCAAAAGGTTTAACATCTCCCTATGCCCCGAGAAGAAGCAGAAAAATGTCAAGAGGAGAAGCAGAGAAGTTGACTGACTGTGAACAAGCGTGTAGGGTCTTGCCTGAGCATACTCTGTCACCTTGACTGTGGGCGTCCTCGTCTTCAGAATAGTGAGACAGAAACGTCTAGAGCGTATCAGCTGGTCAGTGTGTGGTTTTCTGTTCTGGTGTCTAAGATGCTCCCGATATCAACTGACCATGTTCATTGCAGATAACTAATATATTGGGGGGGGGAGTTTCAGGAAGGAGTAACTAAGTGATGATTCTTTCATATAGCTATATAATATGCATGAATAGGTATAAGAGCTTGTGTACATGTAATAAATGTATGCACACACATATACAAGGTTTAATGATGTATCTATTTTGTTTCAAGTAGGGTGGGTATAGATTTATTAAGGGAAACTGAGAAAGAACTCATGAGAATGGGAGGGGTCCCAAGGAAGAAATACCCTTAAGGACATACTTTTAAAGGGGTTGGTGATATATCCGGATCTTCACAATATGTGACAAAAATCACTCCAGCTCAACTAATATAGGTCATTAATATTTAATTCCTACTCAATACTCTATCCTGAGGATTGTCATAATTCAGCCAGGTCTTCTTTTATTAATGAATTTGGTTTCCTATCAACTTTCAGTTATTAAAACTAAGGTTACAATGGTCATCCTTGTACATGTGTACTTGTACACTAGGGGTTTAATTTCTGTAGTTGAGGCTCCCAGGAGTGGAACTCTGGGTAGAATTGCATGGGCACATACATTTTTAATGGAGGTCATAAATCATTTTTACATGTCTCTCCAGTGATATATAATCTGCCCTCACCCAGATTCCCATTCCTGGTAGTAATAGGGACATTTACAATTTTATGTTTGCCACAGTGACTGGGTATCTTCACGGTCATTCTAATTTCCATTTCTCTGCCCATTAGGAAAAGCTGAACGTTTTTCTCTTACTCTCATGCTTCTGACAATTGCCTTTTTATATCTCCAGCCCGTTTTACTATTGGTTTGACTATCCTCATCTTTTTTTAAATTGAAAAAGAGCTATTCTTAAATTATAGATATGAATTTGAATGTATCATTTGAATTTAAAGTTATTTTCTCCAACTTATTTGCCTAGGGATTTTATACTTGGTATCTATTGGACTTTATACTTGGTATCTATGCATCTACAAATGATATCTGAGAATTTTGTGCATATACACATGCAATATACACAATACATATATATTCTGGCACTAATTAAGAGCATTTCCCCTGGGTCGGGGAGATGGCACAGAAGACAAAGTCACTTGTCCAAGTTCAAGACCTGAGTTCAATCCCCGGATCCCACACACAGAAAGGTAAGAACTGACTCTCACAAGTTGTCCTGACCTCCACACATATATTACAGCACGAACATGTGTTCACATGCCTACACTCTCACCCTTTCTCCATGAATGAATGGCTATAAATAAGTAAACAAAATCACGTACCTAGCAGTTAGTGCCTCGAAAGAGCAAGTGGATGGATCTTGTGATAATGAATATTCCTTCTCAGGAACATCATGTAGACTCCTGTTTGTTCAGGTCATATTTTTGCCCCACAGTAGGAACTAATTTTCATATGTTTCTGATTTTTATCATTAATGTGTTTTGGATGGTTCTCTTATTTACATGTATAGGTGAATTTTGAGCATGTAAAAAACAAAAACCTAATGGTTTCCTCTATTTATTTTGGATCTACCCAGCTTATCGAGTTATCTTTATCTTCTTTGTTTTTATTAGAGTTTCTTGGTGATGTCAGGTATAAAATTATATGACCAACAAAACGTTTCACCTCTTTCTTCCATATTTGTACTTTGCACATTATACAACATATGTATTGTGTGTGCACAATTTCCTAGGATATGCAGACCATATTAAATGATAATGGCAATACTATAAGTTCCTATCTTGGTCTTGATTTTGACAGGAACTATTATTCTTAGAACTTGTGAGATAGCCAAAGGTGACCTTGAATTTCTGATTCTTCTGCCTCCACTTTCTGAGTGGGATTTCAGGCATAGTTACTACACTTGCTCTATGTAGCACTGAATATTGAACCGAGATCCTCAAGGATAAGAAATACGCACTTTGCCAACTAAGTCACATTGGAGCTCCAAAATTTTGTTGTTAATAAAACTAACTCCTCTTGATTCTTAGCTGTTGGTTATTCGTACCTCTGTGCGTATTTTCTCATTCTAGGATCCAGCTAAGCCCAGTTTTCTAGGGATCGTTGACGTTTTTATAATTGAGGAAGCTGCCGTGGCCAGTTCATGCAGGGGCCCTTAAACCTGAGTTCTGACATAGTATAGCTCTATTCCCCTTGTGTTTGTCGGCTAAGACCGATACACGATCAGATGACGGCCCCGTGGTGTTGTGATGTTAACGTGGAGAATTATAATTCTCCCACAGGCAAAACACTAAGTAACGAACAACACAGTACACTCTGCCTCTCTTCCCCTGCAACTGTGTTTGTTCCTGCTGTCTCGTGCGGACCTTCAGAGGTTTCAATAAGAGCTGAGCCCATTCCGTCTCTACCTATGGCGTTCGGTGTGTTTTAAGTAGGTGTCGCGTTAATCCTAATGCAGCGCCATTCATGGATGTGGTACAGTTGTCTGATGCCTTTAGTTTGTTGATTCAATATAAGTGATTTCCTCAAAATTGACTCTTGAGTTCCCAGAATAGCTGTATTCAGAGCTGTAAACTATTCCCCTGATAATCTAATGAATTCTAGTTCACAAAACCTAGAATTGTCTTTTCCCTCATTAGTGTAATTAGTTGATAATGATCTACTCTGACATAGTTTCAGGTCTGGCTTTTAGGTAATGCACATTTCATAAGGTGGATTTGGATGTTTTGAATTTTTATTTTCACAAATTAGAATAATTTATTGGAGCTAGTTTGTGGAAATATTTTCTCTTCAAACTTTGTTCGACATTGTTGGATTCTAATGCTTTTTCCCTCCTTCCCTCCCTCCCTTCTTTCTTCCTTTCTTTTTATTTTTGAGAGATGGAATCTCATTAGAAAGCCCAGGCTTGCCTCAAACTTAAGATTCTCCTGTGTCAGCTTCCCAAGTACTCTGATTGCAAGGGTGTGCCACCAACCACCACATTCAACAGTAATTGAAAGCCTTTTTTGTTTAATTATCGATTACCTATTCTCCCCAGTATTTTGGTGGTAAATGATCTAATAAAGTTTTCTCTCTCTCTCTCTCTCTCTCTCTCTCTCTCTCTCTCTCTCTCTCTGTGTGTGTGTGTGTGTGTGTGTGTGTGTGTGTTCATGTGGATGTATGCTTACATGCATGTAAATGCATGTGAGTGTGCAAACATGTATTTGGAACCTAGAAGTCAGGGTCATGCACCTTCCTCAATTATTCCACCTTTTTTTCGTTTGAGAAAGTCTCACATTAAATCTAGAGCCCACCAATTCAACTAGGTCAGCTGCCTAATGAGCTCCAGGGACCTATCTGTCTCTGCTTTCACCATGCTGGAATTATTGTGGGGTATTCACCAGAGACGACTGCTCGGTGGGTTTAAGCCTCTATAAAGTCTTTATTAGCTGACCAGTGGCTGGAGTAAGTGTTTGGGGTGAGCTTTTCAGCACAAAGACCACATTCTGGGTTGACATGCTTCAGTTAACAAGAACAGTTAGCCAGAAGCAGAGCTACAGAAGTTAGAAGACGAGGTTAGGACATTTTGAGACTTTCCCAGAACTATATGGACTTTGATGGATTAGCCATTTGTTTTAGTTTTGGTTGGTGGTCTCTATGCTGTCTCAGCCTCTATGCTGAGTTTTACAGTCTGAGTGGTCCTTCTATCATGGAGTCTGTCCTGCTAAGGTCTAGGGCTCCACTACGGAGTTATAGATGCATATCACCCACCTGGCTTTTTACGTGGATGCTGGAAGTCTAACTCAGGTCCTCCTGTCTACACAACTGAGCCACCTCCCCAGTCCCTAACATTTTTACTCTGGAGGTCACCTTCCAAACGTAAATTCATATTAAAATCCTCTGTTTAGCAAAAGATTTTCAAATATATGGTAAGCCTGCCTTTATTATAATCTTTTATGCATTGTATGGGTATGATCGTGTGTCTTAATTCATTCCAACCTTATCATTTTTTTCAAAAGCATGTGTATGATTTATAAATCTGTATCATTGATCAAAAAGTAACTTTTAGCCCGGCCAGTAGAGTGCTTGCCTGTTAACATAAGGCTCTTAGCAAGATGTCCAGAACTGATGTAAGAGAGCCAGACGTGGCAGTTCGGCTTGTGCAGGCAGAGGGATGCCTAAGACTCACTGGCCTACAATGTCCCACGTGATGAATTCTAGGCTAGCTGGATAGAAAGGACAGTGTCTAGGACACAACAGCTGAGACTGCCCTTGCCTCTACATGTATATATGTACATAAATGCACATACACATGGACACACACACAGTACTTTCAGATATTCAGAGACAGAGGCAGGAGGATCACAGTTTTGAGGTCAGCCTGGGTTACATGGCAATACAATGCTTAAAAAAAAAGGTAGCTTTTAAAATTTCTTTCCACTGTTATTTCATTTTCTGATTCATTGCTTTCAACTTATTTATAAATTTCATTTTTAGTTTATTTTCTTGCTCATTTTGTAATTTCTCAAGGAAACTACCAATGTTTTGCACTTTTTAATCATAAATAATCACTAATATCTATATCTATATCTTCAGCAGTCTTCATTTCTTATGGGATAGACTGATTCTCATTGCTTTCCAGGCGGTAGTGTAAATTTTACCACAGCCCCACCCAAATTTTCCTCACACACTCAGATACCCATGTACCCTCTTTGTGGTTCACCTCCTCCCCTCCTATGGTTTAAACTAATTGTTTCCAGATTTCCCCAAAGCTACAAGCTCAGATTTACACATTTCCTAATGCGCACAACTAGCTCTGTGTGCTTCATCCTTGTCTACGTTTCCCCAAGTCAACGATAGATATATTTTTCTTTGTTATTTGTAGCATGATCACACAGTATAGAATGCTCAGATTTATCCACCTTCTCTGCCTTGCCCTTCACACCCATTCTGTTCAAACACTAAATCCTGTTTGTTTTATCATACAATAAAATTACCTTCCTGTGTCTCCGTCTCTGCCATCGCTGCCCTGGCTTGTGCACTCGCCATTTCTGGCAGGTTATCTCAAAGACACAAGACTTTGTTTCCATTTCCGTTCTCCCTGTCCCATTCTGTTCCAAACATAACCCCTAAGACCTCAGCAATGATCTCCCAAAGATGCAAGTTCCACTGTTTAAAAGTTCTTAGGATTCTCTCTGATTCCAGAACAAACTCAGCACAGTCTGCACACCCGTTTCCTTCCTCCTGGAAGAGAAAAGCAAAAATAGCATGAGGGACAGTTTGACTCATTTCATGAGCTCCTCTATCAAGGCACCTTTATCCTCAAAAAATATTGAGTGGAGAAAGGCGCTAATATTTACTCTTACCTACTGTGAGCCAGGTCTTATACTAGGATTTATTGTTGTTTTATTCTATTGTTACAAAATGCATAGAATCTTTTTAGCTGTAAGGCTAATTATTTCATTGATGGTGGCTCACACAAAAGCACAGTCCATTCTTTTATTACAAGACTCAAAGTGGACAGGTTCCCAGCCCCCGGCTTTCCATTTTGTTATACTTAGCTGATTGGCTCTTATGCGTGTATGTTTGTTTCATCAAGAAAGCAACAGACTGGTGAAGATTCAGATAACAATGGGAGAAGGAAAATAGTTGATGGGTGGGAGGGGACTCTCAAGGAAGCTCTACAAAAGAAGGAGACATGGCCCCATAATCCCCAAACAGGTCTCAATTTACATCTTACTAGCCAGACACAGGCACCTGACTGACTGTTCCTATCTTCAAACAAACGGGGTTTCCAGCCTCTGTGGGGAATGGATACAAGATGGTGGGGGAAAGAAAGACCAAGAGATGGGCCTAGAACAGAGTCATGCATCTTTATAGAGTCTTCAGTTCATAAGTGAGACCAAAATTATCCAAAGTTACGCTCTTGGGAATTGGTGGATCTTGGATTGGGCAGGCACTGAGTCCTGTTTCCAGACCTTACCCATCTTTTCAACAGTACCCTAGTTTCTCCTATGCTCTGACAGGATTTCAGACAGGCGTGATCAAGGGTCATTTTCCAATACCAGTTGCTTTTCTTGAAATCACACTGCATATATTCTCATTCACAGAGTAGAGTTACTTACAGTGTTCTCATCCTGACATCTCATGCAACCTGGTTTCCTTTTTTAAATGGACTTTAGGGACCAAACTAAGGCTGCTCAGACTGGCTTTGAAGCACATTACACAGAAAACGATCACATTCAACTACACACACTCTCTCTCTCTGAGCATCTCGATCCCCTATTGGCGCTCCCTGCCGAGTTTCATCCTTTAGCTGTGAAGATGGTTTTCAACACAATCTTCCTGACCTCTGACCTCTTCACTTTGCCTAATGAATAGCTTGTAACTTGGGAAAGACAGTTAAACCTTCTCTAATATATCAAAGGAAAGAAATGAAATAACTACCTTGGGAGAAGGTTCATTTCAACAGCGATTTCCAAGGGAATGAAATATGCATATGAGACTCAGTGCTTTATGTTTCTTTCATCCTCCCTTTAATAAATCAGAGTCCACGGGGCAAGAGTCCAATTCTTCGCTGGTGCAAAAAGAGCTTAAACCTTTTATTAGCAACCGTGTGATATCTGTGATGCTACAAAGGAAACATGATTTCAGGTGGTTAAGTGAAGGGAATACCTGCAAGTCGTAGGAAGCAGTAAATGGTACTGATTCTAACCCCACCAGAATTCTTTCTCCCCTGACAATCATTTTCAGCTCCATCTGCTGCCAAATTCATTTTGGATAGAATTAAAGCTGTGGGCAGCTTAGCAGTCAGGGTTACAAATCGAGATTTGAGAAATGCGTAGATGAGGAAGGAACTATCTATATTCTTTTCCTTTGGAAGCAACCCAAACTTTGCTCCTAAAATGGGCTGAAAAGGTTGCCTTCTCTCCCGAGAGGCTAGATAACCAAGAACACTCATGCCACCTTGAGAAACATTGGACCAAGAAATGTCCATTATTGTTCCTCGCCGCCCTGGTGGCTTTAGCAATGCCTGCCTATTTCTTTCCGACAGCGAGCTTTACTGTGGTGGGAACACGGTAGTCCTGGAGTCGGAAAACAACCCAGGTGAAACTTGTCGGCTTGGAAGAGGCAGGCATTTCCTTGTACAAACATTTCAAAAGCTCCCGAAAAAACATGGGTTTCTGCTGAGATATGAATTCAAAGACGAGACAAATGCAAAATACACAACTGTAGTGAGTGAGTTGAGTATATAATATAGGTAATTTAGATATAATAGTATAGATGGCCCCTGACTCACAGTTGTTCAGACTTTTGACTAAGAGTTTTGACTCTCTATAATGGTGCAATGTGGCACACGTTCAGTAGAAACCATACTTCAAATTTTGAATTTCGATTGTTTCCCTCCCTGAGCCGGTAACATGCGTGATAGAATGCTATCTTAGCATGTTGGGCGGCAGAAGCTGGGCACGGATTCATCATCTATACAGTCAGCAGAACGGACAGCCCACATACTACCATGCACTGCATTACTGGGTTATGGTATTTGGTAGGTGGGTGTATTCTCTGCGTTCCAACTTCAGGTATTTTCCAATCACAGTGTGTTTCTCAGACTACAACCCCGTGGTTAGGTGGGAGTGTATATGTAAACAGACTTCAATCTTGAGACCCTCCATACTATAGGGAACAGAGATGGAATATGATAGACAGGCAAACCCAGCAATGTTCTTCATACTTAGTGCCTGCCACAACTGTTGCCATGGAAACATGAAATCCTCAGCAGATTTCCTGGAAGTTAAGGATCTGCCTGCAGACTTCTTTCCAGATGCCTGCTTGCTTGCTTGTTAAATAAAACCTGGCATTTATCACACGGGAGATTTTATCTCAGCCCACACTGGATCCCTACCCAGGGTGTTAGGCACAGTACTCACGGGAGGAGGGCTTTTAGATAGCAGGGGAGTGTCGTTGGCGAGGTGTCTCAGGGTTTTAGATTCAAGGACCTGTCAACCTGATGGCTCTTCTCTTCCCTCATCAACACTTCCTGCAAAGAAACAAGTTGAAAATAGAATCCGCTCTTAGTGGCCAGACGATGGGAACTCACTTAAACAGCGTAGGTCTTTCTGAATCCGAGTGAGAAAAATCACATTTTGTTGTAGACTCCTCGGGTCGCCTCTTTAAGAGTAATTTCCCCCTAGCAATTAGACAGCAGTTTGCTCTCAGAAAGCAGACTAATTAATTAGGAAGCAGTTAAATGAGTTCTTTAAAAATGTCTGAACGTGTTCTTCTCTTTTTTTCCTAATCCTCCTCAACTTAGCTAATAGCTTTTTTTTTTTTTTTTTGGAAGGAATGCCCTCCAATAACCAATGAATCACAACTATATTGCCACTCTTGCTTCTGGTCTTAGTTTAAGAAGTGACTTGAACTGATAATAAGGATCGCTGTGTATGTCACCGGCTGTTGGTCCAAAGTTGCTCACCCCTGACACAATCCACAGTTCTAGCTCCCTCGTACCCTGTAACTGTGACCTTACTTGACTGTCATGGCCATCGTGAGAGAAACCCAGGTTATCTCCACATTTTTTGTGCTCCGACTGTGACCTTGACCTAAGGTGTCTTCATGTCTTACTGGCCACTGCTCATTAATAAAATGATCTCCAAACTTTACTAAAAATATGGAGCTAGAATAAAGGGCATTCTCTCTTCTGCCTTCAAAAAGGCGGTAGAAAGGATGCCCTGGTTCATTACGTGGGCTGTTTATAGTGACCCCTTCCAAAGAGTACCATGTGGAGGGATGGGGCAAAGGAGCAAGTTTACAGCACAGCGCTCAGATGGCTACTGCCTCAGCCCCTTGATCCAGGTCAGCCTCGGCAGTCATGGACCGAGCTGATGGTTTGTGACCGCAGTGGATGTGATAAACATGGCATTGCCCCTCTGTGATTTTCTGCCCCCAAATCTATACAATACAAACACCAAAAAAACTACACCAGACAAACCCAGGTAGTGGAACAGTCCAGGATGTACCTGACCGGTATTCTTCAACTGTCAAGGTCATCAGAAGCAGGAAAATCTGAGTCCCGGTCACAGCCAAGAGAGCCCAAAGAAGGCAGGAGAACCGAATGCAGCACAGCATCCTGGATGTGATCCAAAATTAGAAAGGCAATATTGCATAACCACTAAGAAAGCCCCAGAAATCTGTGGGCTGTACCATTGGTGGTTGGTTCACAGTAGCATGTACCTCTCAAGATGAGAACCAAAGGAAACTCTAGGCCAGGAAGCTGTCTATGGCAACTCTCTGCAGTCAGCTGATTCATACTTTATTTAAATCTAAAAGTACTGTAAAAAACAGCAACAACAAAAAGAAAAACCCTCTTTTTTGTGTTTTTGAGAACAGGGTTTCCTATTGTCCAGGTTGGCCTCAAATTGCTATGTGGCTGAGGATGACCTTGAACTCCTGACCTTCCGGCCTCTAATTCAGGAATTACAAGCTTGCACCACTATGCCCGGTTTACGCTGTGCCGAAGCTCAAGCCCAGGGCTCCGTGCATACTGGGTAAACATTCTACCAACTGAGCTGCATTCCCGGGAATAAACTCCAGTGATTAAAAAAAAATTGATTAAAAGATCTCACAGGACTTTAGGATGTTTAGGACTCCCTGAAACATGCCACATTGGCAAAAGGATTATTTTGAATTACAGCAAGTGAGAAGATGCAAAATAACTCTCTGGCCTCCCTCTTGCTAGGCACGTGTCAGCCTGGAGACGGCCTCAGAGGAAAACACATAGCAGACATCATTGAACGTCCCTTTCCTCCATAGAGAGAAACCTTCCTACATCCTCCCACCCATAAGGACAGGTGTATACACCCTTTTGTTTGTTTCGTTACCTGTGCAAACCTGCTGTTCCTTGTTAGGATGCTGTATAAACCCAAGATGCACTCCCCTCTCGGTTGCTGATCAGTTTCTCCCTGTGTGTGCAAACTGCCTCCCCCAGGCCATCTCTCCTGTTCTTTGTCATTCTAGTTTTCCGGGTCCCACACAGGACCACACAGGGAACCAGGAGATTGAAGGAAAGGGAGATGTTTTTCCTTCCCTTGAGTAGGAAAGATGGAGGAACATGCTGACCAATAAAGAGTAAGCCCTTGGTTCTGAGGACCAATGTGGGAGACTGGGGGGGGGGGGGATATGGAACACCGAGATCTAGTAGAGAATTTGGGAGCCTTGCCTTCCTCTCTGTTTTGGTGCCTTCATCATGAGCAGTGTCGTTAATCAGGTCCTCATCAGTCCGCCTTTACTCTAAGTGCCTTTG
This sequence comes from Myodes glareolus, assembly GCF_982192425.1. Classification (NCBI taxonomy): domain Eukaryota; kingdom Metazoa; phylum Chordata; class Mammalia; order Rodentia; family Cricetidae; genus Myodes; species Myodes glareolus. The sequence continues at coordinate 34,784,484 of NC_142051.1, forward strand.
CTGCATGCTCTTGTATGGGTGTTAACTCACTTCTACAAAAGGCCTGGAGAAATGTAACCGTTTATCCAACAGCGGATGGCTAGCAAGTGGCGGAGCCGGGATTTGAACCCGTACAGTTTAACTTTAGGGCATCATGTTGTTGCGTGCCGCTACCGCAAACACTGTGCAAGTGTGGGCAGAATGAAACTGAGCTATCTCCGCACATGCCTCTTTTAGGGATGAATCGCTGCATTTGAGCGTTTGAAACTCCCTGAGCTGGGTTTGGCAGATCCCATTTATCCTCAGCACTGGGAGATTTGTAGGTCTTAGATTTGACTGTGGCAACAGTCTCCTAAAAGCCCATGATGCATAGCAATTTGCAAGGCCACTGGGATGAGACCCAGACTCACCTTCTAGCAGGGTTGGGTGGCCAGATTCCAGATAATCATGGTGTACTTTGAGAACTCTGGTAGCAAACCCCATGTGGAAGCTGGGTGCTGGCTCTAGACTAAACTGCCAGCAGGAAAACTGAGGAGGGTCCTGTTCAGTAGGCAACATGAGTGATGCTAATGACAGCCATTCACGTGACACTCTTACCAGTCCATCTCCTCAGCAGCCCCGCCCCCCAACATTGAGCACATATGTCACTGAACAGACATGAGCAGCATCCTTTCTGCTTGGGCACCATGGTGATCCCAGGGCAATTCTAGCTTATGACTGTTGTCACCATGCATGGTAGCTCCCCCTTTGAGATTTGTGTTTCAAAATCCCCAGTTGCATGAGAAAAGCCACAGCTGGTAATGAACACTATATACCAGTAGTAGGAATTATATTGGTTTAAGTTTCGTGTGCTGTTTGAGTTTGTTGAACGTCGACTGTGGAAGCAAAGAGGCCTTCTCTTGATTCCTCCGACCCCCTCTTCCGCTCCCCACCCTGTCCTGGGTCAGGCTTGTCCCCCTGGCTTTGTGAGCAGGAGAGAGAAAAAACGACAGGCAGCTAAGAGTATTACAAACATGGCATCCTTGAGAACAGCTAGAAAACAAGCCACTTCCAATAGACATCTCTGGTGCTTATCCCCTGATATTAGCATAGCTGTGGTGGGAGTGGGAAGCCAGATGCTCACCCATCAAGAGGAAACTCAATCAGAAACTCAAGCCGACTCTCCCAACAAACCTAGTTTGTTTGATTTTTACTTAGATGTTTATAAGCCCCATTTGGGTGATGTTACCTTGCTTTTTCTCTCTCAGTCAGACTACATTAGTCTTCTGTGCCAGCTGCTACAGACTCCCGATTTGGTGTTTTGCGTCTTTTGCTGTGTCTGTCACTTGCTAATCTTTTACTTTTGCTTGTAATACACTTAATAAACTCACTCATTCAAAACCAAAGCCATAGCTGTCGTGAATCGTTCTCCACACTGCAAGGAATAATACTGGTACCATTGCTTCTTCTACATGTCCTGCTATGTTGCCACAAAACACCAAGAAAATCTGTGCTTCCATGGTCCACCTCCTGATGCCTCTGTTAATCCCAAAGAGGAGAGGAGAAAGACTCCTGACCCAAATCACCATGACCAAATTAATTAAAGAAATTTTTTAACTTCATGTATACAGGCTGCCTCCCCCTTATGAGAGGGTCAGCATTGAACGTGAGGAAGCCAAGGATCTTTTAACTTGGGGGTAGGGGGTTTCCAAATGGGAGATTTGGTTGACAAAATAGGTGGGGTTATAGGAGCTGAACATAGCATACCAAGTTAGTCCCTCTTGAAACAATGACATGGTTGCAAGGTGGGCTTCACAAGGTAGTCACAGGTGGCCATGTAACCTTTTGAAACCGAGGTAGGATTGCAAGATGGTTATAAACAACTTTTTGAGACAAAGACAACATTGCCATTCTAGCAACAGGCAGTAGAGAACCGTTTGTAGTTAGGGTTCCAGGGGAGGCATAGCCCAGTCCTTGAGAGGCAGAGGTTTAATTATCAACAGGAATGGACCTAGTTTGTCTTCACTAAGATATACTTTTAATATATGTTGTATATTTGTATATGCTATATGTTTATACACTATATATAGCATGGATATATGGGAGCAAAGACTGACTCATTTTCCAAACAGAACAGGGCTTAATGGTGTGAGATTTCACTGTACTGCCCCAAACTGTAATTTATAACTTGTGGATTGAGGTTGAATGATGTCTCAGGGGATAAAGTGTTCACTGCCTAAGCAAGAGGACCCAATCTAGATCAGCAGCACCCATGTAAAAAGCCAAGCCTCTAGTTCAGAATTAGAAGACAGACTTAGGGATTCATGTAATCTAGCCAATTGGTGAGCTCTAGGTCCAATGAAAGACCCTGTCTCAAAAGTAAGCAAATAAACAAAGTGGAGAAAAACAAAGAAAGACACCCAACATTGACTTCTGACCTCCATGCTCAATGTGGACACACATAAATACAACATACACATGAACACAAATGAATAACTAAATAAAAAGTGCAGCTTGCATAGACAAATAGATAAAATTTGTAGATTTCTTGCTTTCAGAAACTTCCATTTGACAATTTTTTAAGACTATAATTGGATTGGGGGACAGAGATCGTCGGGGGCAAAA